>NW_011948424.1:6196347-6203281 GCF_000503995.2 Ceratosolen solmsi marchali | reverse complement strand
CTCTCTCTCCCTCTCTCTCTCTCTCTCTCTGTCTCTGTCATTGTATCAATATTCTCTTTCTTTCTCAATATTAATAATCTTACAATAGTTTTAATAGCTTTTAACAAGCGTCTCAACTTTCGTACACATATACGCGTAAAACAAGATTACGCGATGTGTTTTCAGATCAGCTACACTTTCGTAACAAAAGACGTATCCATTTATCCAGTCCGACAAACTCATAATTAAGTTTACGCGTATATCACGTGTAATGTTACTTCAATAATAGGACTGAAAGTTGAACAGATTCGGATGATTTGTAGAGAAAGACGTAAGATACTAAGCAAAAGAAATACACTGATGAAAGAAAATACAAAGACTGAGTCCATTGTGTCAGAACGTAGTAAAGACATAAAAGATTTAACTATTTTGTGTGTGTGTGTGTGTATGTGTGTGTGTGTGTGTGTGTGTGTGTGTGTGTGTTATATTTTTTATTCATCTTTCGAAACGTCGTGGGATATTTTGTAGATCCAAAGCTAAATTTGAAGTATATAATAAAAGCTTAGGGTGGCACATTTCAGGCAAATCGAAGCATTAGCTTAGCTAAATTTCATTATTAATTACTATAAATTGCTAATTGAAATTTAAATTTACCAATTGAAATGCACGGTTAATTATATATTTTGATTAACTATACCGTGGATACTCATTCCCTTCTTATTCGAGAATATTTATTACATTTTATTAAGTATTCATTCAATATTTCTCAAATATTTCACTTAAAACTTACCTTAAATTAACTCGCGTTAAAAAATTTTACCTTATAAATGCAATATCTTTAATTTATAATTAAAAAATATTTATATGCTTTATACTATATTTAACGAATGTATTCCATCATTAATTATTTGTTTAATGTCTCAATATAAGTCCACAGTTTTACGTATTCCTTTTAGTATAATTATATAGTATATTAAACTTGCGCTAAACCAGAACTTTGTTATATCTGAAAATATTCGGTTTAGTTGAACTAAATTATTTGTAATTGCATTTGGAAAATTATATCTTGCGAGTTAATAATTTTCTAAAATCATTTTTGTAAAAAGTACAGTATTCCAAATATAAAGAAATTATTGCTTAAATACAATACGAGATTAAAATATCATGTGTTTCATTTATAGAAAAATTTTTAAAAATTCAATTTTCAATTTCAATGAAAAGACGTGATGTATATTTTAGGAAATTTTCCATTATTAACAATAACGTAAGTTATATAATAATATATAACTATCATTAATTATATTTAATGGAATATACATATTTGTGTAAAACTATTTGAAATTTTTATTATAGTTTATGAGTGAAAATTTTTGAAAATTATTTCTATCTAAAACTATTATTATTGAAATTTATAAAGATTTTAAGTAAAAATTCACAGAAATTATAATAAAATAATAAAGTAATTTTTCACTTTAAGAAGCACGTTAGTTCATATAATTGGTTAATTTTTTTCCCGATGATTGCTTTTTGCCATGATTACTAACTTTCTACTTTTTCAGCGTAAATATGATTTATCCGGAGTTTTTCACTTTATGGACTGGTACAATGAAACGATCTTATAATTACTTTTTCCATTTCTTGTTCAGAATTACTCTCCATTACCATTTCCTATTGCTTCATATATTTTTTTATAAATTCATTTTATTACGTACAATTGAGGCATCTATGATGATGATGATTATTATTATTATTATTATTATTATTATTATTATTATTATTATATAAGCGTTTGAGGCATCAAAGTACGATATTCCATTCGCGAGAGATTCAAAATATTTATTAGTGATTTTTTTTGTCAGGCATTGCTGCACTCAACAACAACGCCATTACCAGAATACAAGACGACAACGCTAAAGAAATCTCAATTCGTATTAAGTCATTACGGCTTGTTTAAGACATGCTGGGACTGGCTATTGCTGTTAGCGACACTTTATGTTGCCGTTGTCGTGCCGTATAATGCCAGTTTCATCAATACTGATCGGCCTACGATGGTTAGCGATGTGGTCGTTGAGGTCATATTTATCATAGGTGAGTTTAAGTTTTATGCTATTGAGTCAAAAAGCCTTGCCTTAAATTGTTTTTAGATTAAAAATGGCCACATAAGTAATAAAGGCATTGTCCATTTTTTTTTTTTTTTTTTTTAGTCCATTTTCCGTCCCATAAGGTGTGCATACTATTTATTTTAATATTATTCAGAAGTTTCGAAAACGATGTCAACTTTAGATCGATTTTGTTTTACCGTTATGTTATATGTTTGTAACTCTACATACAACAATTGTCCTAGAGAACATAGATTTTATACAAACTTGTCGTTTCATTCATTAGAAGAATTTCTTATTTATATTTATTGATTTTTTTTTTTTTTTTTGTTTTTGTTTAGTTTTTTTTTTTTTTTTTTTTTTTTTTTTTTTTTTTTTTTTTTTTTTTTTTTTTTTTTTTTTTTTTTTTTTTGATAATGGGTTTGACGAATAGCCTAATATATCTTAGTGAACATAATGATTATAATATGAAAAGTCAGTTAAATGTAGATTGATGTCATGTGTCAAGAACCCATTTATGTACATGTAATATACATATAAAAACATTATAATACATTAAAAGGATCATATTTCTATAAGAAATCACTGGCTTCGTGTACAGTTTTTATATATAATTTCTTACTATGTAGCTGTAAAAATGCTTACAGCTCCTTTCTCTTTTGATCAAATGATAAATAAACATCCTAGAAGAAAGAATTCTTTGCAGAAGATTTCTGCAATTAACGTTATTTATGAAACGAACAAAATTCAAATATTATATTTAGTAATAAATTTAGTAATAATTATTTTTTATTCAAGCCTTTACTGTGCTATTAAATAAGGAATCTTTTTTTTTCAAAAAATCTTCCAATAAAATATATACCTATTGATTTCAATTATATTTTCATATTCATGAAATAGAAAAATAGTTATAAAAATGAACGTTAGAATTATGTATTAATTTTCATTGGCAATGCCGTAATACTCGTAATACTCGTACGTTAAAGAATTAATATGAAAATATTTGTTAAATAATTTTCATTATTAATTTTTATATTTTATTAAACGACAAAACAAAAAAATTAAAATTGATTGATAACTGAATTTTGGAAATAGATGATATCTATTACTACCGTACTGTTCAATTTTATGATAAACATCACGACATAATATTTATCGCTAATTAAGCAATAAGAATACTGCGAAATAATTACATAAATAATAAATATTAAATATTTCAGGAATTAATTAATCGACAAATAATGAAAGTTGAATTAATTCCACGAGACAAAAAAATACATAAATTTAACGTAATATTAATATTAATAATACTCTAATAAATATTTCGCCTATTAATTGAAACATATCGTTTTTACACATCGTATCAATAAAAGGAATGGAAACGAAAGAAAATTCTATAACGATAAAAAAAAAAGAACGTTGAGGAATATAGAAAGAAACAACCATTAATAAATAAAAAGACTAGAATTTCATATTGGATTCTACTGCATCGAAGCAGCAATAATATTTGAAATCCTATTATCCGTTAAAACATGCCGGAAGCCAAAGTCGATTGTCACTATCGTCATTGCAAAAAGATGCACGCACGAGGAGTGTAAGTCTTTCTATTTACATTTACACCGCGTCACCTAGCGAAATATCGAATATGAAGAAATTCGCGATACTGCGCAGTACAGCTGAAAACCACGAGCCGACAGTGAGCCAACGAGTTCATTCCCCCGATATCCTGTGCAACTGTAGAAAAAGAACAATGAACACTAGTGAGCCTTTGATGTTCGACCTATGCAAGGATATGCACGAGACATGCGATTTAATTTAAAGAGTATCGTGGCTATTTCTATTATTTTATAGGATTTTTAGTTTCTGCAAAGAGTTAGGAATGTTGTGTTTGTGTTATGACATGCGTTAGGAATAGAAAATAACTCTTTCATAATTTTAAAATATCAATTCTTAATAAGAATTGCTCTGATTATAATATCGTAAGAAGTGTATTTTACATCTCTATCAAACTAATTGCAGTGCTTGAATGAAAGATTTGCTTAAATTTCAATTTCATATAATAACAATAAGATCGAATCGTAAATGTGTCACGATAAAATAAAAATATATTATTATTGTATCTATATTTACGAAGATATTCCTTTGCCTATTTTTCTAATACTTCTTTCCTCTTTTAATTAATAATGATACTGCTTGAATTATATTCTTTCTTACCGTCGTCCACAAAATCTACAGTAATTACATAAAGTAGTTCTTAACTAACACTATTTAAAGTTATTGCAATCTACCTATTAACTAATTACATGAGAATTAATTTACTGGTGCGTTGATTTAATGTATATATGACTTTAAGAAACTATTACAAACTGATATTATATAGAATCTAATCTCACTTACATATATTTAACGTATTCTTTTATTATCTAAAACCTATTACGAGCCATTATAACATTAAAATATTATTATTAAATCTTTATCTCTCTTAGGTCTAATTTTCCAATTACGAGAGCTCTATTACTTGCCAATTTCTCTATACTCTATACTCTATACTCTATATTGGTAATCCATAATACTTTCTACGTACTAATTCAATTTAGTTAACTAAATTATTCGAAAATTTATTATATTATAATAGTTGGAAAATAAATTTTCTTCCCAGGATTAAAATTGAGTATGTTATTAATTATTATCAATGAAAATTACAAATATAGATTTGCTGTTTTAATAATCATAATATTTGAGTTATGAATTAAAAAATTTAATTCTTATTAGTCAGTGTGAATTATAATAAACTTAAAATGTACAAATATATATATATATATATATATATATATATATATATATATATATATATACATAAATTATATAATCATAAGATATTATATTAAAATGAATAGATGACATACTAATGCTTATTGTAAAATATGTATATAAAAAAATATATGAAAAATATATATATGAAAACTATTTCTCGCTTTAAAAGTATAATTCAATTTAACGCTTGAAATTTCAAGATTTGTAATGAAAAAACAAATATTAATGAAAGCTAATAAAACTTGTTTGGAAATTTCTTCATACAATTTTACACACTTTTAATAAAAATTTATATAACTTTTAATAAGAATAACAGTATTCCTAAAAATAGCAAGAGTTACATTATAGTTGATAAAAATGAAACGTAACACTCAAGTTAAATAAAATGTCTAACAAGGTAAATTATAAAGTTTCTTAAATTGATCGTCACTTTCATATTCGATAAACGAACATCAAATTTTTAGACAAATATTGGCAACGGTTTCATACTTCTTTACACATTCTACTTAACTTTATTCCAACAATTCGTTTGGGGGGACAAAAAATAATAATAAAATAAATACGGATAAATATTTGCGATAAGCGAAGCCAAAGCTCTCGGTGAATCACTTATTTGGCTCTTTTTTAAAGACTCTACAGTTCACTGAGAGATCATAGCTATCGCGAAGAATGTAGAAATGAAATGACGTTAAAGATATAGAAAATATCGTCGTTAATATCGTTAATATTTATTTACATAAAAGATAGAAAAAAGATAGAAAAATTTTAAGTGAATAAATCTGGGTCTTAGAGGTTTGGAAAAAAGGAGATTTGTCGAATGAAATGGCAAACAGAGCTATCTAAAAGTTTTCATAAAATTTCTAAATTTTCATGAAGGTTCGTACTACTTTCAATGTTGCAGTAAAAATAAATTTTCCTTATAAGTTACAACAAGTAAATATACATTTATTCAAATTATTTCACAGAAATAAGGATTTATAAATAAATAAAAACGATTTATCTAAAAATTAATAAGAAATTGTCTGTCTTGTTCTTTCAATTGCAAAGATCAAAGAAAATTCGTCTTTAAAACAAATGTATAAACTTTTTCCTTCGCATTGAAGTTCGTTTTTAATAATTAATTAAATTTTGCCATTATAGTAGCAGAACAATAAATATAGTCATGTGATATAAATTATAATCGATAAGTTTCTATTCAGTTTTATTATAACATTATTGATCGATTTTATTTGTACATTGAACATGTATTTTGTCAATTGCAATTGCATAGATTCCCTAGTCTTTTAATAAAATAATTATTGATAAACTGCATTTACTATCCTTTACAGATAATGCTTTTTGGTATACATATTATAACGTATCGTTATTCTCATTGATAGAGTCAATATTTGATTTTACAATCTAAAATATTGTTTCAAAGACTGCAATATTAATAATAAAACTTACTGGAACATAAAGCAATAGGGTACTTTTTTATTAATTACATAAGCTAAAAACACAAGTATATCAAATTGAATTTCACGAAATGTATCGTAGAGTACATATTGTAAATCTCACTCCTATTATTATTCAAATTAAAATTATAATTTATTTGAATTAATTGACTTTTGCATTTTAAAAAAGTTATACTTGTCCTCTATACCGATCGGTTACTAAAGATTACTAATCAGATTACTAATAATCAGAAGCTAGTATGTTCCATTATTAATCATGAATATTAGTTATGTCGACGGGAAAGTTTTGCCTCGGGGAACTTGGCTCAAGTGCCACATTATACGTAGCGATTTCATTAGCTTCGGGACAGGGACAAGCTCTTAGACTTTTTCCAAAATTCGACTCTCAAATTACTTTATTCGCCAAACTTGAAAGAAAGCAGGAAAGAAACACGTTTAGCTAGCCACTGAGTTCGATACTTAGGATTGATGAGTCGTATGTCCATCAGGCCCAAAGCTAAAATCAGTAAACAGATCGTAGGACAGTGCCAGCGTGTAATCCGAGACCATTAACCCCCCCCCCCCCCCCCCCCCCCCCCCAAATACCTA
>NW_011948424.1:6123056-6196191 GCF_000503995.2 Ceratosolen solmsi marchali | reverse complement strand
CCCACTATATATCTATCTATCCGTCTGACTATCAATCTTTGATGTGCGGGCGTTCACGTATGTATAAGCACACACTCGGGTACGTATACACACCACAAATGTTCGTATTTAAGATAAAGAGATCCTTTGAATCTACCAGTGGTGCATTAAATTATTTGTATTTTGAATGTTAATACATAATGCAAAGCAATTTAGTGATTGAATTTAATTTGAAAAAATTGTATGAGTGATTTCGTAAGATACGGAACTTAAAATACACAATTAGAATTTTAACCTTTATGATACTTGGATAAAACCTATATAACATACAGGCGTTCGAAATCCCTTAACATAACACATCCCTATTATTATTATTATTATTATTATTATTATTATTATTATTATTATTATTATTATACTATTGTAAAAGAAATCTTGTATTTTATATTATTAGATGTAAAAAAGACTTTCGGTGTTGGACTTGAAACTTGTTAACTGTAACATTATAAAAATGTAGAGAAATTTATTAAATCAATGAAAAGTGTATTACAGGAAATGTAAGATAAAATTCTAACATATAAATTATACATTATTAGGTACAACACCGCTGTAAAGAAATAAAATAGGTTTATTTTTACACAGCCTTATACGAAGACCTACTTTTCATAATTCTCATGACACTTAACACAAAACAAATGGAAATTTTATAATTGCTTTATTTTTATTCACTTATTTTATTATTATTTAATAAATAATTGTATTGACATTTTTGCAACATTCAGTTTTCGACGAATTTTATACGTTTTCGGATATTACTTACACACGAGTCAAGGGCAATGACTAAATATACATTAAATAAACTTTGAAATTTGAAAAACTTTTCATTTTTTATTAGTTTAGTTTAATGAAATTTAGTTTCTTTTATGTATATGCAATTGAAAAACTTCAAATTAATTTTATTTATAATATACGCATGAGTATGTATTTATACATATTACTACTCAAAATTAAATATAAATTTTATTTATATTTTTTCTGAAAAATACAAAATTTTATCGAATCCTTTAAGAGAATCTGACTAAAAGATTTTATTATAATGCAGTTAAAATTATATCTTATTTTTATAAATTCCGTTGTAATATTCTTACTGTGACTATTTATTTGCGATATGTATCAAATAATTAAAACATACGATAGAACTAAATTGAGAATATTTAAACAGAAATATCTCTAAAGCTTTGAATGTGTACTATTCTATATGATAATTTGTACTGTGTGAAATAAAATTACGCAACATACAATTCAATTTAAAAATGTAGCCTACAATATTTTGTCACACTACATATAAAACCATATATAAAATAATTATATAATATAATATTATGTATTGCATTCCTATAATAATATTTTATAGAAAGTTTTCGAACAATTTGATTTTCAATAACGAAATAAGAAATAAATATTATGAAATCACTGCTAATAATATTACAAAGATATTAAAAATAGGAAATAACGCTTAAAATAAAATTAATTTATTAAAATGTATAATTATAATTGAATTAATACTGAGTAAGCGTTTTTATCATGAAACAGTGATTAACATTTGAAATCTCCATGATGAAATAAAAAACCTTATATAGAAAAAAATGTAAGAATATTTTTATAAATAATGACTACCAGCATTTGATTAGCATTTTATAATTATATAACTATTCTTCGTTATTATCCATTAAAAATACAGGAAAATATTAATAACTTTGTTAAAATTGTATTCGATATTTTGATAAATATTTTTAGTGAATGTAACTAAATAAATACATATTTTGTATACAAGGAAAATCTTGAAAAAATTATTTCCAATAAGAATTTTCCCATTTAAACATGGATATAAAAATGTTTTCAGAAAAATGATTCACCTGGCCTAATTGAATTTTCTGTATTTGAATTTATTTATTAGAAATAATTTTCATACATTCAACCACGTAGAGTATATGTGTATTCAAAAAAGCTAAATATTTTAGTTAAAAATTAGAAATATTGTAAAAATAAAAAATAATATTCAAAACAATTAAGTATTTAAAATAAATCAGCTGGCTTAAAAAAGATTTGCTTATTTTTGAAAAAATTTAATTATTACTAACTTAAAAAAATAAGAAATAAAATAATATAATCGTAGTATTACAGTTACTTTCACAATCTTACAATTAAAATATATTTTTATAAAATTAAAAATATGCAATTGAAAATAAGCATGAACAAAATATTTTAATATCACAATAATGTAAAATATTAATAATATTAATGTTAATACTATTCCAAAAAGATTTTTTGTTCATTCGCATAGAATAATTACAAACAATAACTATAAAACATCTACAATAAAAAAAATTAAACGCAATATTAAATTAAATATTGGTAGTTTTAGCATTAAATAACTTACAAACATACACAAAATAGATAACAACAACATGTTCTTTCTATCTTTACCTTTATCACTCTCTCTCTCTCTCTCTCTCTCTCTCACTCTCTCCCTCCTCTTGCTTTATTTTCTTTTCTATATTTATATATATATATATATATATATGCGCTAATGTGCACGTTTAGTTTGTTGCGTAATTTTGCGAATGTAGGTACACGCGCATGCGCGTACACGCATGGGCTCATGTGTTTTCATCTTTACTTACAAGCCATTACATGTGACCATGTGCATCCCTATATATACATGTGTGTGTGTGTGCGTGCGTGCGTGCGTGCGTGCGTGTGTGTGTGTGTGTGTGTGTGTGCGTGTGTGTGGATACGTCTATGTTCCTGTACAATTATTTACGTTATCAAGATCGTGACAACAAATGAAAATATTAATAGATTCTTATAAGTAGAAATGCTCAACATTTATTGGAATTAAAAGTTGAAATTCAAAAAAATAATTAAAACGAATATACTCTATCTACGAATCTCGTCTGCCCGTGGATTTTCAAAGAAGACAGCCGCACTGACCCTGCTTTCATGTTTTCACCCCTCCACTTTTATACAGTGCACCCGATTTCTTTCTTTTTTTTAAAAAAAAAAAAAGTATAGATACTTTTAATTTAGTTAATGTTATACTTCTACTGGCTTTAAAATTCTTGTCACGGATTTCTTTAAAAATATTTTCTTTTCTTACAATTCTTTTGAGACTTGAAAAAAGTTTCGTGCTGTGCGTGAAAAAATATATTTCTCAGATTTATTCAATTTAAACTAAGTACATACGAAAATAATACAATGTATCTACGTTTTATTGTTATATGGCAAAATGGAAATATAGTTATTTATTGATTTTGTGTAATTTATATTTTCTAAAATGAAAAATCTTCTTACATTTTCAATATCTCATAAAATAATTTTAAATAACATTACACAATATTTTTTAAAGTGTATAATTATTATGATTAAAGGAAATTAATAAAAAAAAGAAAGAAAAAAAAAACCAAATCGTGCATTCTTTTGATAAACTATAGAAATAGAAATATCACTAATATTCTTACATAAATAGAGTAAAAACCGGAGAAATTTAACAATCTCATTTGTTTAATTATCCTAAATAATAATAATAATAATAATAATAATAATAATAATAATAATAATAATAATAATAGTATTAAATTACTAAAATTCATTAAAATAATGTAAAGCACTCTTATTGTTAGTTTTACTTATATAAGATCAGAAGAGAATAGAATATCCTTTGCTCGTAGTGATTTTCCAGGCCCTGGTGGATGTATAATAAATTCACAAGTAAGCTCCGGGCAAACGAAGCAAGAGCAAAATTATTTATTGTAAAACAGAGATATAATTATTGAGCAGGTGTTGGTAAAATATGTTATTCTATAATGCCGCATACATTCGGGCAGATGAAACCCAAATATTATGCAACAAGAAATATATACGATTACTTTCTCGTATAGAGAATACCCTGTTAGCCCCCGCTATATACACTGAAATAATATATTTGAATTCTAAGTGAGAAATTGTTTTTATTCGTTTTTATTAGCAGGTTTGAATGGAGAAATTTGAAAGTATACATTGATACCAAAAATGTAAAATTCCAATTTTATAATGTAAATTGTAATGTAAATTGAAATTTATAATGTAAATTGTAAACATTCAGTGCAAATGTAACCAATTCAGTTGTAATGCTTAACTAATACGAAATGTATATTGATGGGTGATAATCGTGAATATTACATAAATATTTTGAAAAACTCCGACATATCATAAGCTTTCTTAATATAAAGATCGTAAAATAATAAATATTAAAGTAATTGAATAAAAAAAGAGTCTATTTACTGCTTTATTTTACCAATTCATTAATTTCCATATAATAGTATATCATCGCTATTTATAATATTCTTAAAATTAATTATTAAATTAATTAAATTATCTCAAGAGTTTGTAGTTGTCAATTATTTTTCTACTCCTTTTTTTTCCATTTACACCCATTCTATTTTATACATAAACAATTTTTCACAATACAAAGGTATTTATTTTCAATCCGAGGGATTGATATTTATCAATTAGGAAATATTTCAGATAAATGAGAGTTATTAAAATATAAAATATTCGACTCCAATAGAATTTAAATACAACCAAAGTTATGAAATAATTTCCGTAGGCAATAATAATTTACAAAAATAATTCATTCCATTTCGCATGAAAAACAAAATTTATTTTATTTTAACCTACTCTCTATGCCTACGATTACAGTATAAAATTCTACATGAAGTTATCAATTATTTCATGTTAATATAATATTTAGGGAATGTATTGTACAATATATTTTAATTCAATTTTACAATATATTTTATAATTATTCAATGTGTTTTTCATAAATAATATGAAGCCTTATATAATGGTATACGTATTTGGAAATTTTATTGCCAATTTAACAGACAGTAAGAGAGAAAATAATTTGAAGAAAAAATTTCGCCTTAATTATCATTTATATATTTTAATTTGCTAATTATATGTCTTTATTAATTACAAAAATATAATATATGCAATTTATTGTTTATAGATTATTGTATTTTAAGATTCTGCTACGATACTTATGAAAATTATAAAGTTGAGCGTAGAGCAAATAGGTTTAAACTTGTATCGAAATGATTATTATATAAAAAGATGATAAATTGTGCGATTGTTCCAACTGGCATTCGTCCAACCAATTACTTTCTATTAAATTTTCAAATTCTTGCTTGTGCTTGTCAAAGTAATATTCAACAAGTACGTAAATGTAATTGCTGCGTTTTGCTCCTGTCACTACTAAAAGATAATTATTATTAGTTAAAGATTAGATCGCGTTCCCCTGCATTGTGCGCCAATATGATCTACATAATATATATTTCTATTTTTGTTTACCCAGTAAAGATAGAGATAGTTTGAACGTATTCTAAAGTCAATAGAATAAAGACAAGACGAACTAAACCTCAAACAATAGTGTACTTTATTATCTATAGAGGCAGTGCTATGTATTTGTCTGCTTACCGAGTCCAAAGTGTTTTCTTCTAGCTATTATATGTTATATTATCCATAAAGTCAAAATCTTATTATTCTCGTCTCACATAAACACACACGCACTCGTACAAAATTAAATAGTCTTCGGTTCTTGAAATTTAAATTGCAATATCGATGACGAATGCGATATGTCAAAAATTATATTTAATGTAGCAAAATGATAAAGATCAGACAAGCGTGAAATAACATAATGCTATAATAAAAATAATCCTAAATACGATTAAGCTTATGCGTCGAATATACTGATAAAGTAAACATTTTATTGCTATTAAGTGAAAATAAAATAAGCAAAGTGGGCTGCGTAAGCCATTATATAAATATTCGCTCTTTGAAATCTCAATGTTCGTCTTCTAATTTTGAGTTTATGCAGCTGAAAAATTAGATTTATCACTCCATAAATTCTTTTACAATCATTTAAAATCTAATCTTTCGAGCATCCAATTCCCATTCGAGATGTAGAATTAAAAGTTAAACAAAATTAAACATTAGAGTCCCGTAGGATAAAGCAAGCTTTACCCAATACCTTTAGCGCAAACTAAAGAAAAATAAAAAAGAAAGAAAGAAAGAAAAGAAAAAACAACAAAATACTCGCCACACGAAATAACGCTTCAAATATCTCAACACAATGTACAATTTGTAAACAAAATGAAAGAAAAGACGAAGAAAGAGAGGAAGCGTTTGAAAAGCTAATGAGCCCTTAACTTTTTTCATTTACACAGACATCGTGCTCAACTTCAGGACAACATACGTGAACCGGAAGGGCGAGGTGGTTAGCAACAGCAAAAGCATAGCTTGGAATTACTTCAAGAGTTGGTTCTTCGTCGACGCCGTCGCAGCTCTGCCCTTCGATCTGCTCTATGCCAGTGACGTGTACAGCGGCGAGGTTAGCACTGTTAAATAACCCTGGATTATCCCTCGACTTGCTTTTACACCCTTAACTGTGCCCACGCTCACTCACTCACTCACTCACTCACTCTCTCTCTCACTCACTCTCACTCTCACTCTCTCTCTCTCTCTCTCTCGCTCTCTCTCTCTCTCTCTCTCGCTCTCTCTCTCTCTCTCTCTCGCTCTCTCTCTCTATCTATCTTTCATGTGCACACACGTATGCACTCACTAACTCACTCACTCACTCAGACACCATCAATATGGCGCAACTCGGAATGAAACGGACGAGTATAGCGTGGCGCTTAGGGCGATGATATAAAGTTGCACCCGCGGTGGAAGCGTCCCCACCTCCTTCAACCTTCATGGCTGTAGTTGCACGAAATGAGAGGTGTTTTAATGCCGTGTTCGATCGACAGATCAAAAGTCTGCCTGCCTCTTGTGTGCACACACACTTTTCTTTTAATTATCGATGCTCTTGAGGTAATGGCAACCATAGAAAAAGCCAGTGGTGAGGCTCTAACTACTACTACTACTACTAATACTACCACTACTACCACTGACACTCCTATTTTTACTACTACTAATACCACTTTTTATCATCGGTATGCAATGAGCATGGTTTCCTTTTCATTTTACACGATTACAACGATCGCCTGTCAAATAATACATCAAATAATGACACAAACTAATGAGTAAAAAATAAATTTGCAATAGAAAACAATGTCATTTGTTTTACCTTATTTAACACAATTTTCGTCGACTTTCTTCAAAGAATGGTTACTCAAGGGCTCTATAAACTTTCAAGAACAATTGCTAGATTTGATTAATTATGCACCAAATATTTATAGAATAGAACTTAATTGTATAACGATGGATTGACTTAACATAAAAATTAGCTACAACTACGACTAAAATATTTCTCATAAGGAATTTCAAAAATTGAAATGTTTTTCTTTATTTCTTTTTTCATTCTTGTTTTTAATGAATAAAATTTTGAAATAAATATGTATATATATTTTTTTTTTATATTATTGGCTTTATTAACACGAATTAATATTGTATATTTTGTAATTATTTATATACATTTGTCCTTAAAATAAACATTTTAATTTTAATTTGCATTTAAAACTGATACTTTTATAAAAAAAATTTCATTTAAACATTAGATATAATTTTTATTAACAGTTATTTTTTTAAAAAATAATTATACAAATTTAATTGATAAATAATAGATGTATTTATTAGTTTTGAATGAACTAATTTTATGTTTTAATTAAATTTCTTCTATCCGCCGATTTTTCTCACTCTATTACTGTAAAATACTAATATATATTTTTCGTATTCCATTTACGTATTATTTTCGTATTGCGTGTGTTCTTTGACAGGCATTTTTAACTAAAGATTATATTATTTTTTTAGTGAATATAATTTTAGATTTATTATAACTTTCTATATATATATATATATATATATATATTTTTTTTTTTTTTTTTTTTTTTATTACAAATTATAGTGCTATATCAATCGAAAGAATACTGTCAATTGTGTTAAATTCTACTATCTAAAAATGTTGAATAGAGTTCATTTACTGGACAACATATCATTATTACAGTATACATTTACTTCAAGGACTATTTACTCTCCCTCGCATTCTTTTCTCCTTGTCTCCAGTTGATCTCGGACGTAAATCAAATGATGCCTGTTCCTGAATAAGTTAATAATCATTTGAAACATATGACAGGCTATACACATACAATTATTTTCAATTCTTATTTCTTCATAAGAAGTTTCATCTTTTTTTTTTCATTTGATCTATTACGGCTTTTTCCTTGTAGTCTATACCAATATGAAATTTACTTCACCTAACTATGAATTAAAGCAGATTGAGTTACTGACTCAAAGTATATTTTTAGTTAATACAATTATATAACAAAATTATAAATATAATTATATATTATTATATATATATATTAATATTATAAATATTATTTTGGTGAGTTTGAGTAAAAAAATTTTTATGATAACTTTATGAAAATTTTATAGGAATTTAAAATTTTTAATCTTAAAAATAATGATCTAACGGAAATAGCAAACATATGAATATTTAAAATAAGGCAGTGATTTACAGAAAATATTAATAAAAAGAAGTGTTTTTAAAAATTTCGAATGAATTATAACGTCAGAATTAAATTGAATAAAATAGCTTTTGGAATTTATGCGCATTTAATAAAATTAAATAGTTCTGATTGATCAAGTATAAGATCAAACGACTTTATTCGCATAATATGATCTATAAAAAAAAAATCCATATAGTTAAAAAAAAAAAAAGAAAACAGTTAAGATAATTGGTTATTACATTATTTTAGTTTACTATTTAGTAACTAGTTTACCAGCGAAATACATAAATAATATATATTTATGTCTATGTGTATAATTTGCAAATCTTCATAAATAATAAAGTAAAAAACTACTTTTTACAACAACAAAAAAGTAAAACTAAAAAAGTAATTATTACAATAGTATACGGAATATTTAAAAATTATATATATATATATATATATATATATATACATAGTGATAATGTTTTTTTGTATATATAAATTTGTTGATATTCCTCCATATTAAAAAAAAAACTCTTTGAATATAATGTCCCGTGATCTAACATAAGTATCTTCCAAGTTAACATATACTTTCAATAATTATGCATTTTAAAAGCGAATAGATACTTTGAAAGCACTTTATAATAAAGTATTGTTATTCTCTTATCGAAATAGCTGGAGCTGCCATTTTCATAAAGAAGTACTTTCTGATTTGTTTTTGATTAGCTATTAAACAGCCTTCCACTTTCGTGTACATTAAATAGTCTAATATACACCTTAATAGGTATTTAAAGTAAGTGCAATTACTAAGAATCACATCAATTGATATTGCTTTAACTAAAGAGAATATCAAATGTCATAAGATTTTTTTTTTTATTTTTATTTTGAATTTATGATGAAAATAGTTATATAACTTTGGCAATTCTTTAGAGGAACAAAAGCGGTAATTGTATAAGAGAAACGTTACAAAAAAAAAAAAAAAAAAAAAAAAAAAAAAAAATCGAATATTGCATTTCAATAAAATCTGTCCACTTTTTCAAATGGCCTCTATACAGTAAAATAAGAATTTAATGTAACACAAGTGAATTAACGACCGTGTGTCGAAACTCCCTTAGCTTTCATTCAATTTTAATATTGGAAAAGACATTTAAGAGCGGCGGGAAACTCCATCTACTTAGTTTATTTCTCACGGCTGCCTCAGCCCCTGCCAATAGTAGTAAACGAAAATGCCTCTCCAGGCATAAAATGCTTTGGGCATTATATAGGCAATAAACGGAGTCGTGATTTCACGCATTCATCCCTTCCACGCATATCGAAGGCACAATGAGATAAAGGCCCCATTGTCGTTCTCCCCATCCCCCCTCCCCTTCCCAATCGTACGTCGCTCCGCCCCGTACGACCGACGATTACGAATGTGCAAAATCGTAAATGTGGTCGCACTAAAGTTTCTCAAGTCAGCACGTTAGTGGACAATCCTGAAATCATTGGGAATTCACTGTATCGGAAGGTAAGTCGGAATCCACAAAGCAACTCCGACACTTTGCAAGTGGCAGCAGTTCGATTCGCAAGCCCAACTCCATTAAGCTCCTGTGCTTACTATAATCGAGTAATCGAGGTAATCTGCCTCAATGGGTCGATGCCATCGATCGATTATAATTGAGCGTGTGACTCGATGCGGAAACATCGATGCTTTTTTTTTCCTTTTTTTTTTTTTTTTTTTTTTTTTTGAGGGAGACGACAGTTTCTATTAACATCGATTGCTTTCTTACATAATATTATAATTGGTTTGCTCGTTCCCGTATCAGCGCGAAATTGTCCTTTATTCGCATGCAGAGCATTAACTGGCAAACAATTAGAAATTAAATATAATTAACTAATAGCTGGAATGTGAAAGTAAGCGACAAAATACTTTACAAGATATATATATATATATATATATATATATACGACTAATATGTTTAAAGTTAACACAGCTAAAAAAATTATTAACCGCTCACTAATTAATCTGAACTTTATCGCGAGAGTAATGATAATCTACATGTTCGCTATGACTATATAAAATATTATTCGGAATAAAGTGTGGACTTTCGAATAATTTATCTTAAAACAACATTATTTACACATAACAGTCAAGCAGCTGCAAACAAATTATTCGCTTTCATCTGACTAAAGTCAGCGACATTAAAAAAACGAACGAGGTGAAGCGTGATGCTTGTGTTCATGGAAATTCATCATAAATAAATATCTTTAGCATGATGCTCATAAAGAGGCTCGAAAACATAAAGAATTCTTTTTATCAAATTCTAGGATTTCCAAACCAAAAGTTTATTACTTAAAACAATGTTTATATAAGACCTCATAATAAATGTGTGCTATAAAAGATTTCATGGACAAAAAGATTTGAAGAGGCATAAAGCTTTAATAAGATTATGTTTCAAATTCAAAGCTAAACATACTAAATATAAGCTACACGAAATTTTACTTTTATTAAAAAACTTTATTTATAATCAAATTGAATAAGCCTTGGATAATTAATGACTATATTCATAAATTATTACTCAACTACTTGGACTAATATTCTAAGATTAACTTTAAAATAAAAATAAATATTAATCGCGTATCAAACCTATTTCATTAATTAAAAAATCAAAAATTTTGTAAATAAAACTTATAATTTATCGATTTTACTGGACTTATAATTTTACAATAATTTAACAATTGCTCTTGTCGTTTAATGAACAAAATTTAATTCTCATAATAGTTTGTAGTAAATGATAAAAATATACTACATTTTTCGTCTCCTTTATCAAATCATTATTTTACCGCTTTAAGGTTAAATGAAGGGAAGTAAAATTATTCTTAATGGCTATAAATGGCTGTACTTAGAGAAAATAAATATTTAAATGAATATTATCCATTGTTTCTATAATTTGCTCAGATAGTGGCAATTTTTATTTATTAAATAACTTTTCTCCATTTAGCTCAAAAAATTGCCAAATTATTAAGCAATGTCATTGTAAATTCTGTAAGATCAAAGTACATTTTCTTTCCGAAAAATCATTTAGACTTTAGCCTGAAAATTCTATAATGTCAAGGATTAAATTTATGTATCTAGTTGAATATGCTTCATTTACCAAAATTGAACTCCGTCCTTTTAAGGTCTATGCATGCGCCTATTACATAATTACTTGGTCATATATAACATTTCTGTTGAACCACATCGTGTCACGATATACTGTATTTTAAAAGGATACACTTATTCTAAAATATTAAAATAGAAATGATAAATACATAGAAATGTAAATTAATTTTTTTACTAATATTAGATATTACACTAATGAATCGCAATTTTTAATAATTTAATAACAATTATACTGTGTAACTTTTTAAATCCATGATCATAAGTAATAATTTATACTTAATTCTCAAGGATTTTTTACAAAAAGAAGCAAAATTAACGTGACATTCAATTCTTTCAATAACGTAGATAATCTCCATGAATAATTCTTTAATTCACTGGATTTTATTAAATAATTTTTATCATTGTGCATATTTAACGAAGTCGTGTTTCATATTCATAAATACATTCGTTCAAAGAAAATATTGTAAAATTAATTAATATAATTAATAAAATTAGTTTCATTCAACAATTATAAGTGTACATAAATTATATAATTTATGATTGATCAAAAGATTTTATAAAAAAATTTAATTACTATGTTCCCTTTGTATGTTATTTATAAATAATAATTCAGAGATTCTTTATATTCATTTATCGACCTCTGATAATTATCAATTAACGTCAACATAAATACAATTTAGGAAAATTTCATCTTTCTTCAAATATTCTTATTGGGATAAAGGGTATTGAAATTGCCATTATCATTAGCAATTATAACTTGTATAATATATATCACTACCACTACCTTAATCTATTATATGTAAATCCATTTCAAGTCAATCTTACATTGATTATCCGTTGTCAAGTTTTAACACTACATTATCCTTTATTATGTTAAAAGACCTAATTATTTAACTTCTTGACGGCGATTGAGATAGATTTAAAAGAAAATGAAAGCCGATAAATAAGTAAAAAATTATGTGATTACTTTACACGCAATGAATATCATTATCATTCCATTCTAAATACAAGTGTTATATTGGAATTATTTCTATTACAGCATAGACGATATTGTAAAATGTAATTTAAAATTAAATTCAAATGACTCGGTAATTGATGTCACGGATTACTCTAACGCTTTTCATACTTTATATTTCATTAATTAATAATAATTTCACTGTCACAATAATGACTTTAATGAATAGATTTGTAGACAAATTTGTGTGCTTCGAAAAAGAAATGTAGATACTGAATAAGACATGATGCTTTAAGTATATAATTACTTAAAAAATAAAGCGATTTTAATGTTAATTTTAGTTAATTTTTATTAAAAATACTTTCATCTTTAATTGCATAATTTATCATGAGAAAATAAATGTAAAATGTGAAATATAAAGGCAAAAGAATATTAAAAATTAATGGCACTGCTTCATTTTGCTTTATTATTCGATGTCATTTAGAGCATTTACGTGAAATATTTTCATTACTTATAATTATAAATATTCCTCTTCTTTATTAATTATCCCTAAATATGAAGAAATATTACGTGGGAATAAGTTGTAAAGGGAAAATTTATTGTATTTAGTCTATTATGTATTCTAAACTGTCAAATTTCACAATTAAAAGGAAAATCCATTTTTCAATATATTGAAAATTCTTAAATTTGTAAATGAGAAAATTAAGTGAAATATTCATATAGTTACAAACGATTGATGCGAATGTTCAAAGTTCAATGTTCAGCCGAAATGGTTTGGAAAAAATTTTAATAATCAGCCTTTTATTCAAATTTCATTATTCAAACCATTATTCATGTGTTATTAAAGAAGCATTAAAAAGCTGGAATAATTACTAATTAATGTCAATAGCCACTATTTATGATGATTGATAAACGCTATATAGCAAATACTGTAAGTTCTTATTATAATCAGCCCATTTAATTAATTTTAAGTGATCGGTAGCAGAATGCAGGATTATTAAACTTCGACCACGTACATTCATCTTCTTACTAACCCTACAGCCAAAATACTATACCTTACAACCTCTAAGCTTGAAAAAAAAAAAAAAAAAAAAAAAAAAAAAATCTTACAATATTGAATAACGAAATGAAGAGTAAAGTAGCCGACAGGATTAAGTATGATAAAAGAAAAATAAATAAATAACCCTTATAGACTCGCACGTGTTCGAAAAAATCCGTGCTCCGGAGCTCACGAACTTTTCCAACTGTCCGAGAACGTCCGGCTACCTCCGCCAACACACGGTCACGTGCCTAACACACGCATAATATGCCTGTTATGTCTGTTTGAATACAGGAGTCAGGTCACAGCCACATTCACCTGGTGAAACTAACGAGACTGCTGAGGCTCGCGAGGTTACTACAAAAGATGGACAGGTACTACCAATACAGTGCCATAATACTCACACTGCTCATGCTCTTCTTCACACTTGTCGCGCATTGGCTCGCCTGCATCTGGTATATAATTGCCGAGAAGGAGCGGCTCAGACACGAGAAGGACTGGGATCTTGGTGAGTGAGCATTTTCAACTTGTTCGTTATTTATTTATTCGTCGGTTGTCGTGCATAATGCATTATGCAGAGGTGAAGAGAGTACGTATGGACTGCCTGGTGCGTGTGATTTACGAAGGCGCCGTGGCCGATCTTGGGCTAAGAAAGGACCAAATCTCCTCTACCAGGATCACCGCTTTATATTATTAGGTATTCATGAATAAGAGCGTGGGGCGAGGAAAGAGGAAGGCAGTCGTGCGCTTGAAGATGCGTTTGACGTGTCAGTCGAGTTTATAGAGCCGAATATCGCGATGAATATCGAACACGCAGAGTCCTGATTTGTAATTTGAATATTGTACTTGAATTTGTATATTTTAAATTTACAAAAATAAAAGATAATCCACTTTCGAGCTTCTGGAATAATAGCAATTTTATCTACGTCACATCAATCATATACCTTATATATTTCATTCGTGTTTACTACTGCGGTTACGAGTGTAGTTCAACGCATTTATTACTGAGACGTATGTGTCAGTCCATCTGCCGATCCATAATGATTTATCAAATCACAACAAAACAAAAGTGGGATGAAATTATTAAATTAGGTAAAAATGGAAAAAGAGGATTTATCGTATTCTAAGGCAATAACTATATTAAATGGTTCATTACATTGAAGACAATGAAAAATTTGAGAAAGAATCGAGCCAATAATTTTTACTAACATTCGCCATTTTTCTTTTCCACGTTATTTCCTGCCTCGTGATATTACTTTCTAGATATTTTATCGCTTTACTTTTTCCCAACGATTCATGGACAATTTAATTGATTACGACACTCGAATAACAAATCGTGCATAAAACGACGAGTAATCATCCAATACTTTGACTGTTAAAATAATTCAAATACTTTAGTCTTCTAATTCTTTCGTCGTCGATTTAGTTCTTCATCGCAGCTGAATGCTAAAGAGCTAAAAATTGAAATTTGTAAAATTATTTTAATTAAAAATTATTAACGCGTCGGGTGGTTATTGTATATATATATATATATTATATTATATATATATATACATAGACATTAGTGTGTAAAGTTTCCAAACAAATGTCAGTGATCTCGTAAAATAAATTTAATTTCAACAGCCTGATAATATTAAAAATATAAGTTACCATTTCTCTTGAATTAAACGGAATCTGAAAAAATTACGAGAATAAACAATACATTGTCAAATGAATTATAACTTGACATATTTTTATGAAAATAGCCGACGTAAAGAGGTTAAAAATAAAAATTTGATCTAAAGTTTGAAGAATATTTTTACTCCTCAATGTGATAAGAATCTAAACTATCCGAGGTAAATCTCTGGAAGTTACTATCAGCGTAAAAACTTTCGCGATTTAGCTTAACTAAAGTTTTGTCGGGATTGCGATTAGCATCTTGGATAGTTAACTATTACTTTTCCCTGTTTTCCCTACTCCTTTATCCTATATTCTTTCATTACCAAGCATTTGACTTGGCATTGTGAAACAAAGATACGAGCTCGATACAAACATTAAAACATGCGGGCTACATCTTTCTTTATGAATTGCAATGCAGACGAGCACTAGCGTAATAAATAAGAAAAAATCCTTTGACGTCTGCAATACGCTATTGATTTTATTGAAATTGGAGGAAAATGAATTTTTAGGATGTTTTTGAAGCGTCTGTTTCATTTATTCGATGAAATAAAATCAATTAATAATGCAGATGACATGATATGTAATAAACAGAGTATTTCAAGGTGGAATGAGCGAACCGAGTGAAACGTTACTTTAACGATAAATATCGTACCGAGCTAATGTATTCAAAGAATTTATTAGAAAAGTTGTTGGATTTTGTTTAGTTAATGATTGCTAAAGAGTAAATAAAAGCCAATGAAAAGTTCAAAATATTCTGTAAAATGATATTGAAAAATAAAAGTACGAATATTGTCATTAATGGAGATTACGGTTTATATGGATATACTTGCAAATCGCCCTGGACTGCGAAAAATTCACATCACTTATCAGATTAAAAATGAAAAATGTTACACTCCCGATATCAATCGAGTCCAACAATCATTATAACGTGATTATCGACATTTAATCGCGAGCTCGCGATATCTTATATTTCTCAATCCAAAGCGATAAATATAATTTGAAGAATGAGGTAATATTGCGCAGCTCCGAAGAGTGGTGTGGAGAATGCACTTTCTCTTCTGTTTTAATTTTAAAAGCGAAAAAATGTAATATAAATCTTATGCCTTCAGTTTTATATACGTCGTAAAGATGTCGGAGGCCTGTGACTTCTGAAGTTTGCCGCTGACTTACCTACCGTCTCCGTCCCCGTCCACGTCCCCGACAACCGCTCACTATGATGAAGTTCGCGACTTGCACAACAGCCACCCCCACCCCCTACGAGCTATAAAGGACTTTCTGCCTTTCTGCTCGCGGAGTCTTTCCTCCCTTCTATCTGGCCCTCCTCGACCACCTGCGCAATTCTCATTTCCCGGGCTAAACAGGCGCGTACTCTTATCGTACTTCCGTTTCCTCGAATATTCGTGACTCGCGTAAGACTTTTATCGTCAATATTTGGCGAGTGGTGAGGAGTGGCGGCGGAGGCGGAGAGACAAGATGTCGAGAAATATGCTTCGATTTGACTACACTTCTGACCAGAAGTTTGCTCTCTTCCTGAATAACTACGGACTTTCTATTACATTTGCATGAGAAAACTATGAAGGCCGGTATAATGTCCATATGACATTTACTGCCCCCACGCCGGATATAAATGGTTAAAGTATTCAAGATATTGGAGCGAAGCCATTCTCAATCCCCGAGCTCGAGAGGACGGAATAATAACCCTTCGTCGTAAATTCTTTTTAATAAAGTTGCAAATTCAGTTTCACATTTACAATTAAATGTGTTTCTCGGATTAGCGCGTATTAGTTCGCTAAAAATGTGTGCGTACTACTAGTCCTGAAGGATAGCAAATTCAATGCGTAGGGGATATTTAGGGGGACGAATGTTTTTCACGTAGCTTTTAATATTTATAAATTAATATTCGCACGATGAGAATGAAATATTCATTTAATCATAAAAGTATTTTTTTTTTTTTTTTTTTTTAATGTAAGGCACCTTCTTTATTATTCGTATTGTTAAATTATTTTCATTACAAGTAGCATACATAAGACGTATTTTCATATTTATTGTAAATAAAATTCCAAACGATATTCATATTATATATTATATATTATATAAATATTATAAAAATATTGAAAATACTATTAAAGCCAATTAATTGGATAAGCTTCATCTCAATTACTATGCTTAATTGAAACATATTCGCCGGCTGCAATATTATTGGGTGTGTAAATAATCGCTACATATATACTTTGGTAATAATTTTCATTTTTAAAAATTGATTATTTTATTAATTCAACGTTTGCTTCTCTTCTCGTCGTGTCTGTAATGCTCAATACTTCTCGTTTACCGCTCAATTATTAAGTAAAGTATTAAAATTCATAGACATTGTAGTGTAGTAGGTATATGGTCGTTAGTTATTTATTTCGAAAGACCGTAATGATAAAATGAATATTTTACGTACATAATCAAATGTTGCGTTTCGATACATTTCGAGACCTACGACCTGTGCGCTATTACGTAATTATTTAATAACTCCTAAGGCACTTTACCAACGTGTAAATGTACACGAGAAGGTAAATAAATGCATATCGCGCGCGTACATCTCGCGTTACACCGACAACGTGTTTCCCTTTTATTTTGGAACCTAAAAGCAGCTACAAATCATGGATATGATAAAAGAAAATGCATACTTTATTCTATTGGGTTTTCTCCTGTTTTCCGTTTCATGTATTTAATGTCCTCCTTATATTTGAAACGTGATGAGCGAGCTTTCATTCGAAAAAACGAATTCTGATTTATTGTGAAAATTATTACTTTAAATTAAGATTGTAAATTTATTTATCTTTTATGAATATTCGTATAAAAATCTTTGTCCAATACCTTAAGATGTAAATTTATTCGTAAAAGAAATTATCTATTAATTACTTGGAACAAAAAGAGATTATTAATTAATTTGAGAGAGAAAAAAAGAAATTATTTATTAATTCTTAAAACAAATTTACTGGAATCTTTTCAATTTTTCCTTATCCTATTAATAATACTTTTTCATTACTTAAATTTAACTGTAAATTAGTAGTTCAATTAATTGATGATAAGAATTTCTGTAGATTTGTTCAGAATCAGATTTGTTGATGAACAATTAGGTAGAAAATGAAAGTGAAGTGACGAAACTCTTGCGTGTTATTTTTCATTATACTCGTGTGCATTTTAGCGGTTCTTTTCAAGCTTCTTGTGACTATATTATTAAACGTATAATACAGATTAATGGCAAATAATTCTGTACGTATGTATAAAAATCTTTTTTCTATCCTCACTTTATGACAATTTCCTCTAAATATGCAAGTAATTTATATTTATATTCATATATTTGAGAATCTATATATATATCTAAGAAATAACTTTGATCCAAAATTTATCAAAACATATTTCAAGAGCTAATGATAAAAAAATTCCATTAAATGTGAAATATTTTTATTTTAATGTAGTAATTAATATTATGGAGACATTCTTCAAAATTATATTAATATTTTTCAACGATTTTGCATTATGCGCCTTTTTTTTAAAATAAATAATAGAAAAACACAAAAAGTAATTCAAATAATAATACCAATCAATATATTTATTTGGTAAAAATCAAATACAAAAAAAACATTCGTATTCTAATTTTTTTACTCTACATAAAAATATTAACATTCTTAAAACAATGTTCAAATAAGAAATACAAACTTTTATCAATTGCTATATTACTAAGAAAACAGAGATATAAGAAATTAATGTACAGCAATACATAAATGTATTTTTTCTATACATCAATATTAAAAAAAAAAAATGAAAAAGAAAAAAAAGTACAGTCTTATGGACTTTATATAAATTGCACGGAAAATAAATATAATAAAATCTTTTTTATTATTTTCCATTTTGAAGAATATAATTTATATCTCGGTGCTAATAAAGTATCTTGACTTTTATGAATAAGTGTTTGAAATCCGATAAACATAATGTTAAATATTATGCACATACATAGTAGAATTATTATCGATAACGACATTTAATATTATATTATAGGAACTTTATATTATAGGAAAAATATTATTATTTTTATATACAAACAAATTTTAATTAACGCGTTACCCAATCATTGGAAAATTATTATACTTATACCTTACATTAATTCGTTTCCACTGAAATTATTTTGAAGAATAATTTCATACTTTTTAATGTTGTTAAAATATTCATGAAATTTTGCAGATTGAGAAAGCCACTGTAATTTTGAAAATTTAATCGAAATAATTTCTAACTCATCTAACTTGTAAATAATTTTATAAATTCTTAATAACAGCTACATATCTTAAATATATAATTCTAAATATATTTTTTGTCATATTTTTAGCTTTCTATGCATCTAATTTTACTCTACATATATACTTTAATTAATTGAACTTTTAAAAGATGTTAAATTCAAATGATTACATATTTAATTACAAATTTAATTTTTGGAATATAAAACTTGCCGATTTTTTAATAAGATAGAATTTATATTAAAATTCTTGAATGTCTCGTATTATTGTAGAAAAAGTTCACGTGAACTCTTTAAATTATAAGAAAAATATTCTTTAAAGATTTTCATTGTTTTTAAAATTTAGGCTTGTATCATGAGAAAAATTGGAAAATTAGTTTTTTCATTAAAATATTCATGCCCAAAATAGTAAAAATAATCGTATTATTAATAATTTCATTTTAACTAAATCTCATAATTTATAGATACCAATTATCTAATATATTTTAATTATGTTTTGGTTTTACTTGATCATATAAATAGATACGTATAAAAACAATTACACAATAAAAATGTATTCCTCAATTATTAAATTTTAGATCATGTTAAAAACAAAGAAATATATCATTACGTTATATATTATATAATGTCTAAATAATAATTAAATTAAAAATGATTTATATATAATAGAATAAATGATATTTCATCTTCTCTATATTATCTTATCGGCTCTATAATTATGTTTCATCTCATATAAACGAATATGATATATCTGTATAAATCAAAGATTAATGTTATTTTACAAAAAGAAAGAACATTTTTCATTACTAAGGCAATAAATAATATAATTCAGGTCAAAAGATTAAAAATCAGTTTTCACTGTGGGTTAAATAGAATTTACATAAAAAATAAAATGCGTCTTTTTTCGTTTAATAGTAATGTTCGACAAGCTAAATTTAAACAAGTCAATGGTTTCCAAGCAATCTAAATTATCTTACAAATTTTATTCTAGAAACAATTTGATTATTCGGACGTATTTAAACAAACAATGCATACAAAACGGTAACTGACGCAATTATAACATTAAAACGAACAATGAAACAGAAATAGCCTTACTAATTATATATATGAATATTTGTAAATAAATTATGTACAAAAATAGTTAAACTACCGTGTGTGCGCGTGTGTGCGTGTGTGCGTGTGTGTGTGCGTCCGCGCGTGCATACTAATTTGTAAAAAGTAACGAATCTGTTATTGAATTACATTCGTTTATATTCTCTCTCCCTCCCTCCCTCCCTCTCTGTTTGTACTTATATATTTACCTACTATTGCGTCTAACCTCATTCAAGTATATTCAGTTTTAAACGAGATTAATTAAAAGAGCTTTAAAATGTAGCATATTTGTATATTATATCAATAAGGATAAAAGAGCATTAATGAGGAAGAAAGCATTTTTTTTAATTATAATTGAATTTATAAGTAAATATCATCTGCACGCATGCTTATGTCGCCAAAAAAAAATTTATTTTAAAGTACTTACGAACACAACGAACGCTCTATTAAAGTTATTCCAATAGAAGGTCAAAAGAATAGAAATATTGATTATGTATTCACAATACAAACATATTTATTAAAGAGATTGAATATGCCTAAATCCATAGGATATGCATAATGCATATTGAAAGAAATTTATCTCGTAAATAGTCATCCTAGGGTAAATGATTATATTTGTAATAGGACATTACTATTGAAACGTAGTCGTGTTTCAGACCAATTGAACTAATAATTATTATAATCAATTATAATAATTAAATATCTTTAAAAAGAAAAGAAAAGATTTTACTTAAAAACCATAATATTGCTTAATTTTAGGCTGGATTCACGCACTGGCGGACAGATTAAAAATGCCAGATGTTACAAACGTAACCCATGCTGAAAGTTACATTACTGCGCTTTATTTCACTTGCAGTAGCTTAACGTCTGTGGGCTTCGGTAATGTTTCTGCCAACACAACATCTGAGAAAGTATTTTCCATCTGCACAATGCTTGTTGGAGGTGAGCTATTTAATAATTAAAATATTAGAAGAAACTTTAAAGTATTTGAATTGAAGAATGCGTTTTAAATTTATCAAAAATAGGATAATCTTGAGAATTTCTAAATTTACATTGTGAATTGTTAACATTAATAAATTATTAATCTTAAGTAATTTATTAATAGGACAATGTTAATGCAAATAATGTAGAGTTATATGTTTGATATCCTTAGAAATGGATATTTTTGTTATATTGAATTATGAAATAAAATTTTTTCCAAAATTTGATAAATCTTTATGCTAATCTTTATGACAATCCTGAACTGTACAAGCTCGAATTTCCTTCTTATAATCTGTGGTTAAGGTTTTTGGAGATAGGATTTACACTGTTTTATAGTTGGCAGTACAAGTAAAATAACAGTTAATAAGATCAGAGAGAGAGAGAGAGAGAGAGAGAGAGAGAGAGAGAGAGAGAGAGAGATTACGCATGTCGTAGCGAGATTCGCAATGATGATGTAAAATTCGGTTCATTCCTATACGAATATAAAATAATTTAATTATACCAACTTTGATCTCCTGTTGAAATTGAATATGATAGTCCGTGCGCTTTACCGATAGTGGCGAAGATTACATTAAAAGATATACATAAATAATAAGTAGAAATTAACTCGTACTTTAATTATCCACTAATTGCTTTAATGAATCATTAACCTGAGAGATTTTTCTTATTCGTAATAAAGCGCAATTTGAATTCGTCAGCGAGTAAAGCTGTAATCGGGGTAATTAATCTAAATAAATTGCCATCAATCCTGCCAACCACATAACTATATATATTCATATATACATATATATTAAAGACAAGTTTTGTGTACTTTTAATACTACCGATAAGACATTTAAAGACAGTGATTGGATTAAATAAAATTCTTATTCGAATACTATAAATGTGAAAATTTCCGTACAATATTGTATTAATTTATTATATTAATTTAACTTAAAATAATAGCCCTGATGCATGCCGCGGTATTCGGTAACGTGACGGCAATTATACAACGTATGTACTCACGAAAATCTTTGTATCAAACAAAGTGGCGTGATCTCAAAGACTTTCTGGTGGTCCATCAAATTCCGGACGAACTGAAGCAAAGAATGCAAGATTATTTCCAAACTATGTGGTCTTTGAATCATGGAATTGATATTCATGAAGTAAGTATTTTAACATTTAATATAAATCTAAAATACACGTTAAAATACTTCAAATTACGTATATATATATATATATATATATATATATATAGATATACATCAATGTAATTATAAGATGAACGGTTTTATATATTTCTCGAATTACTCTTATTCAATTTGCAAATTTATAATTTAAAAAGTTCTATGGTCGATCACTTTCTTTCTCTATTATATATACTAATAAAATTAATCCTTCAGGCTTCTCAATCTATAGTTTTTATCATAATTTGAATCCACCCAATTTGTATAATAAAGATGAAAATATAAAGTCATAGTAATTACCAACTCACTAATATGAAATTAATATATCACGAATATTCTTTCGCTGCGTTAATTGATAATAAAAAAACTATAAATAATACTTTTGAATATTTATTATGTTTGATAATTATCTAATTATATGAAAATAATATTTCTAATATGAAAATAATCTTTTATAAATTACTTTCAGCATGAATAATATTACATTATATTTTGTTCAATTTTTTTTTTTTTTTTTTTTTTTTTTTTTTTTTTTTTTTATTTGAGATTTATTCAATTTTATGATGTAACAAAAATTTAATTTTCTATTTTACGTTACCCAATATTATCTCAATGTAATATTCAAAAGATATTTCCAATCTCTTAGTTAAAGTAAATTTTATTATATATTTTGTCTATAGAATTGATTGGTAAGACGATGAAAAATAAATATTATGATACGAGTAGTTGTTAACAATGTTACAAAGACATAACATATCAAAATAATTTTCATTTTAAAGTTGGAATGAATTTTTAAATACTTGAATATGAAAGAATATTTTTTGTTTCGTAATTACTAATTTCATATCATCATATCTGCTAACATATCGGCATAAAAAATATAAGCGTTGCCCATTTGAAAATAAAGTGAATGGATTTTCTCTTTATTACAGAATAAATAATGTACAATCATAATATCACAACGATATGATAACACATTTATCACATTCAACACAATATAAAAATAATGTCACTGAATTTTAGTAAATTCAATTATTGGGAATTAAGAGACGCGATTGAAAGGGATGCTGCTGCAAACATACTTTTTTATCTGCTGCCAGACGCTGAAGGAATTTCCAGAGGAACTGAGAGGTGACGTCTCGATGCACTTGCATCGCGAAATACTTAGTCTACCGATATTCGAAGCAGCCTCACAAGGCTGTTTGAAGCTTCTCTCTCTGCATATACGCAGCATCTTCTGCGCACCCGGGGAGTTTCTCATTCACAAGGGCGATGCGCTGTCATATATCTACTACCTTTGCAATGGCTCGATGGAAGTCGTGCAGAACGAAATGGTAGTCGCGATTTTAGGTATGTCGGTAGTCAAGAAATTATAAATGTCCTGACTTTGGTTTAAAGCTACTTTTATTCCGATCCGTACACTATTTCTCCCTCTAATCTCCCACTTTCATTTCAACGGAAATGGGTCAAACTTTGATTGCAGCGAAAAAAAAAAAAAACAAAAAAAAAAATAACATACACGCATGCAGCTCTGACAAATATTGGCATAATTTGAAATATTCAAAAAAATAAAAAAGATGAGAAAACAGAAGAAAAAAATGATTGAATTCCAATTAGACTACGAATGATATTGGTTATTGATGACGGATAATATCTTGACAAATTTATACTTATTTTGTGTGTCGATTTGTATTTTTGCATAAATAAATCTTCGAAATGTTTTATAATTCAAACTCGCTATTAATCGCTTTAATTACAAAAGTGATTATTAACCATTTCAAATATTGTAATATTAATTATAATTATTTTTCTAATAATATACAAATGGATCTCCACTACATAAAAATTAAAAATTATTATTAAAAAATTGTTACTATTTTTAATGCCTCAGTATGAATGCAATCTTTAGTAATTTCTCAACAAATACATAGTTATTTTTTAGTCATTGCAACAATATTCAATTACAATATTTCCATTCGGCAAAGTGTGATTAACGTGACATTTGCGAAATCTCAATTAATAATATCAAATATTAGGCGTTAGATGAAAATGCCATATTATTAGCCAATTTCCGTTCGATAATATTTCGCAAAAGATATTTAAGCTATTAAAGAGTATATGCAATGTATTGACTAAAATTTGTCAAGTAATAAGTAAGAAGTTGTGCAATAGTAGCTGATAATAAAGAAAAATATACATGAAAGTACGACTGAAAAGAAATCTGTTTAACCGAAAGAGCTGTACTTCGTGTAATGTCGCCTCGTTAAAGGTCTGAAAAATTTATCTGACAAATATTATCTGACTATTACGCATTATTATGCAGACTATAACATCGTTGAACAAAGCTAAAAACAACGTATTAAATTGCAAAAGTTGAATGAAAAATTCACTCTCTCGTATCAAATTACCGGAACTATTTTTAAATCATATAGGCAAAGGTGATCTGGTTGGATGTGACATTGACGTTTATCTACAACACGGCAACAACGGTGGGGGTAACGTGGGTGGCGTATCGGGCTCAAACGACGTCGTTGTCAAGTCCCGGTGCGATGTCAAAGCTCTAACTTATTGCGATCTTAAGTGCATACACATGCAGGGCCTTGTGGATGTGTTGCGCCTTTATCCTGAGTATCAACACGAGTTCGCCCACGATATCCAACACGATTTGACGTACAATTTGCGCGAAGGCTACGAAGTCGAGGTAATTCGTAATCTCAATTATAAAAGTATAATTAACGACTTGTTTATGCCGACGTTAGAAAAGTTACATCGCGCTTTCTCTCTATCCACGCGATAACGTTGATTATAAAATTGCTCGACTAATCAATGCTCGTCTTTACTAACTAACATCAAACTTCCCATTACAATTTTAATTCAGTTTTTAAATTACCTGCTACTCAGCCCAAGTGAACATCTAATACTAATACCAATCTATGTACAATATATATAACAAAATATTAGACTTTATGTCAATATTATTTACGGCACATTGATATATGAAAATTACACATTTGATGATGTCAATTTTATATGGAGGTGATTTATCGAACGATCGTCATTAAAGCGGCTTGCATTAAAATTTATATAAAGTGGGAAATAAAATTCTTATACGCATCTTTTTAAAATAGATAATTATAATATTGAATGCGAAAATTGGATTAATTTATTAAACCTCCGTTTCAGTTCAAATTTCAATCACTATAGGACATGTGAGCGCAATTAGCGCAATTGTAGCCAAATAAAATAACATAAAATGCATTAGAAAAATATCGTTTTAGAATTACGAAGCGAATAGCAGCGTGAAATTAAAAATATTAACAATGCAAAAGTTACTTGGCGTAGCTGACAATTTTTCAATGCAATTGTCACTGATACTACTAATCGGTAAATGTTAGGCAAATGTTGCAAAGGTTATATTATCTGTTCAAAGCAGCAAGAATCGGAAATAAATGGCGGCCCATCTCTAACGTTACCCTCCATCAGCGAGGACGACGAGAACGTACCCGAGGAGGGTGAGACCTCGCCGCTATCTCCGCCAAACCGATCGCCATTGCACACCTCATCGAGTCCTCGACACACGAAATTTAGGTAATCTAGAAACACTTGTTATTACGCTATTAAATTAGCCAAGACTTTATTATTATATTGGATTCGTTTGATAATATATTTATGATGTATAAAGGGACGAGTATCAAGGAAAAAGGCCGCCAAGGGGTGTTTTAAGAGGTAGAAGTATTCAAGTGGTACCGCAAGAATCCCTGGAAGATCATAAACGTGGCTCCGTTGAACGATTAGATACGCAGATGTTAACGCTGCACCAAGACGTAGCCACCGTCAAATACGAGGTCCTTGATTATTTTTACACTATTCAGTATTTTATTTATTCAATTGAATTTACACGTGCCTATCTTATCTTTTTGGAAATCGTGAAAATCGTTATGTTCTTTCATGTTACTTCCGAGTAAATTACGTTGCGTGGGCAAGGAGAAGATCCTCTTAATGGGCAATTAATTTATTTTCAATGCCTTCGGCTTCTAAAGTGCAATCGTCAACGTCGACATTGTCAATGCTCCATACCCTATATTCCCTTCCCTTGGATACAAAGATTAAAAAAAAAAAAAAAAAATAAAGAATCTCCGCATTTAAAATGTAATATTAAAAAAACGTCGGGGACCACCTGTATGCTGCAATCTTAAAATCTCAAAGTAAACCTGCGTGACCTGTTGCACAGATGCGAAACGCCATCCAGACATTGCAGATCCTGGCGAGCTCCCTCCAGAGCAACCCGAACCTACCGACACCGAGTCGTAGTTGCGGCAGCGGACTCCTCGCCCGGAGCTCCTCCCATCCACCGGACGCCCTCTGCTGGAACCCCCCGACGCGACTTCACAGCCAATCGACCCAGACCGATTGTCCTATGGATCTCCTGGAGGCATTGGTGCGCTCGGAGCCCCAACGCGTTCTCAGGATCCTCGGTCTCGACCCCGAGCTCCTGGTGCAGCAGGCGCCCGTTGATCCACCTACGCCGTCGCCCTCGTCGCCACCGCCGCCACCCTACGAGCCTCTCTCGCCCCTCCTCAGCTCGACACCGCAATCTCCAGGTAAAACCCATACACCGTCCCCCGTAAAGCCAAATTTACAAACACGGATGCTAAGACAGAAGACGACGCGGGAACTTCAACTTCACGGGATTTTCTACAACGCACCCCTTATCACGTTCGCGATACCCCGACCGATATCCACCACGTGATGAACGACGCTTCTCCTACAGGATTTTAATCTTGTTCGCTGCTCGTAAGTTTCATAGCCTTAAAGCGCTCGTATCTCTGAATGTGCGACAAAATACATGCTGGACGTAAAAGTTGGCGAGTTTCTTTGGGAAACGAAAGATAAGGTATAACGGGAATTCACATACCGTTCATCTCCATACTTGAAATATGCATTCAGTCCAATAAAAACGCAATCTTGTTTCTTTAACGTAGAAACTCTACGAGCATTACAATGTCTTTAGAAGAATGAGAAATGTCCCTATGCCTCGGTTACTTACACACTCGGATAGATTCATAGCCGTTAAATTACCAATTACCAACGCTTACGACTCGACGTCTAATGATCATTGCCATTGAGAAAGTAATAATCCACCGAGCGCGAAATTTCTTCCAGTCGGCATCAGTTTCCCGTTTGAGCATCGTAAGTCGGCCGGATTGGGCCAGGCAACCAGTAGCGGCTGTTGGGAGAATCCGATGAGCAGCGGCCAGACTAAGGCCCAGCACCGCTTCAGCGCCGGCGACGCCGACCGACAGTCGACCTTCTATCAGAGCTTCCGGGCCCTTCATCGACTACCCGAGTCGCGCTCCCTTACCTTCGACCCATTCGACAGCTGAGTCGTCCCGGCTGACGCTGGTAAGCAATCTCTCCTTTTTCATAGCTCGCGAGACTAAATAAATAAAACGCTTGCTTTAAGTGAAAGTATCATAGGTGCGCGAAATGCAAGAACTCGAGTAGCGTTTGTTGAGGAATATTATCCGGAAGAATGGCTAGTTTATAGCGCTTTAAGTGAAATTCGCTTTACGTACTTGGGCAAAGATTTTGAGATATCAGTGAACTTGAGTCGAGTTTTATTCGAGTGTGGGAGAAACGTGTAGGTGGGATTAAGTGAACGTGCACACCCACACATGATATATATATATATATATATATATATATATATATATATGCATTAATATCTTTATATTGCATAAAATTTTATGGATCTCTCGGAATGTTTCGTTTAATATTGTGCAACAGCTGTTTCAATGTTTTCTTGATTAAATGAAAAAATACATTACGGGTACTGCGAATCCTACGAGTCGAATATATTATTATTTATTATTTAATTTACAGCGTTAGAAGAGCTTCTCTCTATGAAAGACATTACATTTTGTGAAAAATTTAACCAATTAATGATGAAAGGTGAAGGTTATGTTTTATTACAATAAAACTCATGCTTATTTCGTGAAATTAAAATTAATCTTTCAATAATTCATAAAAAATAGTTTTCATTTTCATATTACGTAGCTGTAATATAGAAAATATTTTTAATTATATATATATATATATATATATACATATATTGATTATTATTTGTATGAATATAATGATTTTTTCAAATACTAATATGTTAAATCCTGTATTTGCTTTTAAATTATATTGACGTTGTATGCATAATTAATTAAATTCTAAAGATAATTGTAGATATTATGAAATGACATTTGCACAAATTGCCTGTCGTTAAATTTATGCTTTGAGTAAATATTTTTTACTCCAGTCAGACAAAAAGCAGTGTACGGAATTACTAGGGCATCATCGATAGTTTATCGATTAAATCGGATTAAAAGTATATTTAACGTCTCAAATATTGTAGATACAATCGATAAGGAAAGTTAAATTGATCGAAGAAGACGATTCGTTAAAAAACAAATTTTAAAATTTAATCTTATCGAGAAGACAGGTAATTTTCATTTCAATGAATAGCGTTTATTATGCCTTGGAACTCGAATATTTATTGAAAAAATCTGTAATAATAAATTTTATAATGGAATATTTGGAAATTACTGTTGTAATTGTCGAGAGAATTTTTGCAGTTACAATCAAAAGTATGACTTTGTAAATAGCTTAGTAACAAAAAAGCCGATTAAATTACTTTTAAGCTGAATTTTTATTAAACTATTAGCTGCGTGAAATTAAATTCTAATAACTTTAACTCTAACGAAAATGTTATCACTGCAACAGACTTCTAAATGTTCGTTTAAGTAAACTAACAATCCTAGTGCTTGTAAATTAAGAATTGAGTTGTTATATTAGTTTGAAAACTATATATATATATATATATATATATATATATATATATATATATATATATATATATATATATATATATATATATATATATATATATATATATATATATATATATATATATATATATATATATATATATATATATATATATATATATATATATATATATATATATATATATATATATGTACATTTTGAGAAATAAATGTTCAAGGAATAAGTTTAAACCCTGGAGCTTTGGAAGGATTTACGAATGAAACTGATATTATGTAACAATTAATACTTTTGAATATAATAAGTAATAGATAATAATAGAATAAATAAGCGCTCGAGATACTTTCAGCAGTAAAATAACAATATTTTTGTGTACTGCAAATTTGGTTTACGAATGAAAAATAAGAAAGAAAAAAGGAAACATGCCGTATGTCTAGGGATTCCCATGGGCTTTACCATTCATCGCTCGATATTACTGGCAATAATGTCTAACGGCCGAAAATGCATTCTCCCTCGCAATCGATTTTGTTTTATCCTTCAGCATTGTCGACATCCTCCGAATAAATAATGGGCGCTTTGTTCCGTAGGACGTCGAGCCAGCGGTGATGATTCATCAAGCGATCCAGACACGATGATCTAAAGGACTGTACTTGCCATCCTAGTCAACGCACATTAGCTGAGGTGGACAAAGGCGAAAGCGTCAACCGCGTCGAACGCACACACGCACGCTTCTATTTTTGTATGTTGAGCCACTCGATCGCGATCGTATGAAATTCAAGATTATCGAGCGGACGACGTAACTTGCACTACTGCTTGGATTATCGAGCTTCGCACCGGGAATCTGCAAAAGGAGCTAATCGCGTCTACTCCGTGATATTGAGAATCACAAGCGCGACGCGTTCAAATTTCTTTAATGTACGCACGTTCCTTTTTTACCAGGTACCTTAGTTATTCGAAGGAGGAAGTCAGTCAGCTGAAAGATGACTGCGCCGTTAATTATTTTTTCGCGTTAATTGCAGTGAAAAAGGAACACACTTAATTTACAGGCATATTGCTACTCGTTAGTCATTCGTTCGATTCTTTGCATTTAATTAATGAAGCGTAATGGCAATCTCAAATATATTTTAAGTTCCTCGAGTTGTCCAATTAATAACGGAACATACGATAAACGTATTAATAATGAAATATTTGACATTCTATTAAAATAATTAATAAAAGTGCCTGTTCCAATGTGAAATTAATTATCTCGTATTTATTTCACTTTCGTTCTTATATCATCCGTAATCGTCGGGAACTGGTTACATTTAAATACACTCGGAAAGATATCTGCAATCAGCTGGAAATACTTTATCGTATTATCGGAATTACTTATCGTCGCACGAGCATTAAGAATTATAATTTTTCTTTCTTCGCTTAAGAAAATGTATTACAAGGCTCAGGACGCACAAAATACTAATGTACGTTTCAACTTCACATATCTTGTCATATCTCAATCCTAAATACATATCGAATTACTGTAAAAATAATTGCTTAACGATAGCTCACTAAACCTTAAAAATTTCATTAAAATTTCTGCTTCACTTTGCACACTCTGCAAAATTTCGTGCAATTTTCATTTCTCAAATGATACTAAAGTGTTCTACAATATAAACATATATATATATATATATATATATATATATATATAACGTTCTATTTCATAAAAAAGAAAATACGCGTGAAAAAAAAACAGCCTTAATGAGTTCTTTCAATTCTTAAATTCCCTATTTTTTACTGAGATGCAAAATACAAGTAAATAAAATTAAGAGTATTGTATGTAATCAGCTAATCGTAACATATTTTTATATTAAAAAAACACTTTAACTATTATTTAGGCCTATTCTTTGTAAACAAGACAAAACCAAACAAACAAACAAATAAAACAACTAGTATAGCTCGAACAAACCGTCATTTATTAAATATTCGATAAAACAAATAATCTAAATTTCATCTAAACATCTAATTAGATATATCTAAAAACAAAAACAAAAAAAAAAAACAAAAAAAAAACAAAAAAAAAAAGGGAGAAAACATTTAAAATTCATCTACTGCAACTATTTGAAAATTCAATATTTATTGCTTGATATCGTATTTTCATTTAAGCTCAATGTTGACCAAATGTTCATGCTTCCGTAAAAAAAAGACTCCTGAATCATTCCATAATTTAAGTGCGTATATTTATGCTGTGATGAGTTAGGAAAAATTACGTTTCTATCACACGCAGATTATTTGTTAAAAGTTCACTAGCAACTTAGAAATCTGAGCAATCGTATAATTAACGTTTATGAAAGAATGAAAGGAGAAATGAGATTTTCCAAACTTGCTGTTTACTGTACATTTCAAGAATCAAGAGTATGGAAATAGTAATTACCGAAAATAATTGTATATGCGTCGTCAATTCAAAAACCTGTATGTAGCAATAAACTCCATCAAGCACTTCGATGTAAAAGTAAACAAAGTAAATCAAGAGTTTATCGAATTCTATTTTTCTTTTTCTCGCAATAAAACATATAAAAGACGCTTTTCGGTTTTTAACATTGTTCTCAAGTACCACAATCTCATTGGTATTACAATAATTTCAATTTGTCGCCAAAAAAAGCACATAAATCTCGCGCATAACTTCAATAATAAAAATAATAATAGCAGAGAAACTCTTGACAAAAGATTCACCGGTATGAAAAAAAAAAAAAAAAAAAAGAAAAAAAAAGAAAAGAAAAAAAAACATAAAAAATAAGTAAATAAATAACAAAAATACACAAATTGTACAGCTTCATACTTGTAAGAAAGTGTACGTATATAATTGTAAGTATTTTAGCCGAGTGCTTAATTAATGTTTGTAAATATAAAAAAGAAATATTACAAGAAAAAAAATGTGATGAAAGCGCGGCTAAGCCATGCACAATATCGTATTCGTTCAATTTTCCGCGCCGTATATTGTGAAAGTTCGACGTCCGTTGATCGAAAATGATATTCATCGCTGGACGAGGAATAAACGATAAATTAAAAACAAATGCATTTTTTCTATGAGCAAAATCCTATTTTATTAAATATTAAACACATGTATACATATGTATATGAGAAGATAATACGTATTAAACTAATGGTATTTCGATCAAAAATTTAAATTAATTTTTACACATAGGAATCTACATAGATATAAATCTACATTATGTGCGATTAATTAACCGAAATCAAATCTAATGAATCAAGTTTTATATTAAAAATAGACTTAAAGGATTGATTTGCTTTGCTCTAATAAAATATAAATTTTAAAGGTTCCAATTAAACATCATAGAAATCCATTCTGTAATATATATGCAAATATATAATATATATAAAATATATATTATATATGTAAATTCAAAAAGACTATTTCTTTCGAGTTTTCCGAACTCATTTGTTTAATCGTACTAAAAAAGAAAAAAAAATTAAAAAATTTACTTACGTACTGATGATCGAAATGCAGTTGGTTTACAGTTTCAAGTTTCGTGTCACGTGCTAATGAAATTGATTTTACATAGCATAAAACAAAATAAAGGAAAATAGAGAATGAAAGCACATTCAAAACTCATGATGTCGTCTAATCACAATCTACGGCAGGCAATTGTTTTATAAATATTTCATATATTTTGTTATACTATATTTCTATGCTCTCTATACGCGTTATAATTAAAAAGGCTAATTACAATGTAGAAGATGAAATTCATCCTACATATCGAAAACTCTGTAAGCATCTTTTTACACTCTTTATCAAGCCAGTCTGCATAGATAAAGAAACACAATTATAACGAAAAATTATAAAATTACGTACTTATAATATGCAAAAAAAAAAAAAAAAAATTTCAAATACTATATATATATATATATATAGTAAAAGCTTCAATATTTCTAAACCGACAAAGGAATTCGATGGAAGCAATAACTGGACCGAATGAAGCACATATACTTTCGAATTGTTAGATTATTAATATGCAAAAATCTACATATTTTAAAAGAACTCTTAAATTGATATACACATACGTATGTATATAACTAGGAATCTTGTTTATAGCATATATGTGTGTGTGTGTGTGTGTGTGTGTGTGTGTGTGTGTGTGTGTGTGTGTGGGAATATTCACGGGAATGAGGCATTGAGATATTAAAAGTATTTTTCTACTTTAAATTTATAATGTTCTGCAAATTCATAACAATAATTTTACCATAAAAAGGTATTTATTTAATAATTATTAGGGAAAAAAACATTAAATTTGTATTCGACTTTTACAATTACTTGACAATTATGACTAATAAAAGTATTAAAAATTGATATATTTTATACATTTATCATTTATATACTTTTATCATTATATATTTATTTCTTCATATAATATGTACATATTACTTGTAATAATATAATTACTTATAAATTTCTTTAATTTTATTTGAAATATTAAATATAATAAAAAAAAAATAATAATAATAAATTAACGAATAAAAAACAAACAATATTTACTGCACCATAATTATAAATAATTATAAATAAATCTAAAAATAAAGCCTTTAATTTAAAAAACTTTTAACTTTAAATAATTTTAAATTCACATTTTAATACTAAGGAGCTTGGATTACCTTTTGCAAGTAATAATAAATTAATAAATAATAAAATTAATTAAGTAATAACAGTCATTTGAATATATTCGAAAGTGCACTGCTATTTCAAATGAATAATTCAAAAAATTTGAAATGATTCTCTATAAAATATATTTAAATATCGTATTTCATCAAAATCTTAAATTTATTAATAATAATAATTGTACTTTAACATAATTTATTTAATATTTTTTTAAATAAAGTATAAATAATTTAAACATTTGAATTCTAATAAAAAAAAAAAATTAAAATTAAATTTAAATACAAAATATAAAGAAAAAAGTCAACAATAAATTTACCTCTCGATATCTAAAATTATGAAAATCTAGTAAATTAAAAAAATACTATTATTTTTAATAAATGAACCGTCATATGTGTAGTTAAATATGAACAATTACATCAATAAATTATACTTGTATTCTCAATACCTGCATTCCGATGTCTGGGCAAACTTTTACAATTTGTTTTGTCAAGATGATAAAGTAAATAATGCAATGTTAATTACGATGGAGTAAATATATTATATAAGCACAAATAAAGAATTAAATCGTAGAACAGAAATCATACAAAATATATATTGTCTTTTCTCAATTCTCTTTACAAATTGTTAATACATCGATGATTAATGAAATTTGTCATGATAATTTTATTAATTTTATGTACAACATTATTACAATAAATTGAATGCTGTTGAATTTCAATTTTGATGAATTGTATAAATGAATTTTTTTTTTAATAAAATCAATATATTTTATCTATTTAAATTAAATCTTCATTAAAAAGTACGATCATTCTTATTCATTGAAAAAATATTTCAAACAGATTAGAAATAAACTATAGCAGCATTACGAATAATGAAAAAAACTTATTATGTTTTATAGAAAAATGGGAATGAAAATTTCGTTAAGAAATTTTTAAATAAAATATTTCTCATTTTACTCTAATCGCATTAAAACATTTTGTTCGACAATGCAAATTAATGAATAAATTAAACAGTCTCATGATAAATCAAATCTTAAGAAGGTACAAAAAAACAAAAATACATAATGCGGGCAAGTGAAAATAAATAAAAATATCACGACATAGATTTCAATGCGTATGAAATCTAGTCTACATAGATTATGATAGGCCTTAATTAGATAATGTGATAATTTTGGGGAGAAATTATGAAAATATAAACAGACAAGAAGTTATTAAATATGTTTAATATTGGTTCAAGCTTATCAAGGGTTTCCTTGATCTTTCACGCAAACACGAAGAATGACGAATCCAACGATTAAGAGCAAATCACAAAACTTAAGAGTAAGTTGAAAGTGATTCACATATATAATTTGTAAAATGTAAATTATTCTTCTTCTTCATCGATGCGTCGATATATCGCCTTATTGTTACAGAAATTCTAAAAACAACATATAATTAAAAGAATAAGTGAAACAACGGTACAATTCGATTTAGAGTCTTCTTCTGAAATATGTACAATATTAATCATTCAAGGATAAACTAACGATAATAAATCAAATTAAATTAATATTTTTCTCATTTCTTTAATTGAGTACACGCGCGCGCTCACAGATAAACACGCGCCCACACCCATACACACACGCGCGCACACACGCACGCACGCACGCACGCACACACACACACACACACACACACACACACACACACACAAAGCCGAGGATAAAAGGAAAAAATCCATCGGCATTATTCTTCGTTAATAAACAATGTGTAATCATTAAAGTGCTATTCAATTTCTCGGTTCTATCAAATCATTCAATGATATATTGTCAATAAAAATAATAATAAATTACAAGAATTAACGTAATTGTGTTTTTATTATATTACCCGAATATTATAAGAAAAACATATTATAAAAATGTGATAATTATTTTTAATAAACATATCACATTAAAATGTGATATAATCTCTAGCGGGCTTTATATATTAAATAGATATTTTGCAAAATAGAACATTTTTATGTTTTATGTTAGTACGAGTTCAAAGTTTGAAAATAACACATATCATTTGTAATGAATATATTGAAATAATTTAAAGAAATTTAACATATATTAGTTAAATTTACTTTAAATAACTAATACAAAAAGACCATGTATAATATAAAAATTTTGGAAGCAATTTATTTTCAAATTTATATATTAGACGAATGTTGTAAAACATAATTATTTTTGTAAACTTTATTCTGATAACGATAGTTAAACCATTCATATTCGATCATTTTGTTATTCTCGTTATTTAATTCACCAAAGACTCAATATTAGATTGTATAATTACAGAAAGTATATGCTACTCAACAGAATTGCTATGTAATTTTTTTTTTTTTTTTTTTTTTTTTTTTTTTTATAACTACTTAATTTGTTATGATATCTATAAGCGATGATGTCAGTGAAATAAATGTCTTCTTTGGTTTGCGCAACTCATCAAAATTATTTATCCAATGAATTAACCCAAAAAAAAAAAAAAAAAAAACATGACATAAAAAATATGTTTAACATCTAATAAAAAAATCAATGTAAAATAATTATTTAAAGATTAATGTTAAAACAAGACTTCGTCTATCAATTATAATTTGTAATTTATAAAAATGAATTGTAGTAAATTATACGAAGTAAGTTCATTTATTAAATATTTAATTAATAATTAATAGTAGTTCTATATTCAAAAACAAATGATATTTCTTATCAATGAAATTATTTTCTTAGAAATTAAAATGAAATTAATATCTTCGACGTCCGATCAAATCTATAGGTATTTTACTAATAAAATTAGTAAGTTTTATTAGATATCGAGCCAAAATATTTCAATAAATAGTTTTGACATATATACTCGTAAAACTAACATTAATATCTCTGACTACGATTCCCATGGCTGCGAATATTATATTTACACGATAGTAAGCAAGCGTACATGATGGCATACTTGAAGCAATGCTTTGGGCATGCGCCCAGAGGTACTAAGCATAACACTAATGAAGTACTCGCTGTAACGGATCCCCAACTCACACACGCATGTAAATTTATCTACACGCGAATGTGAATTTAAGGCATGTGTTTGGATCAAGGGATCAAGCCTCCGTGCATGTGTGTAGCTTTGGCATATCAGCTGGTGACGCAGAATATGCCTGATTCTCTGGAAGAATTAAGAGAAGAATGAAGTATCAAAATAGTCGGAGATCGAATTGTGATATAACTTAACATTAGAAATTACAAAGTTCGTGCTACATTCGTTAATATTCCATATGCATTAAACTAATGAAGTTAGTATATAGAGAGAATGTAGAGAGTTAATAATAAAATTTAATAGATATTAAAATCGAATAACCAAGTACGATTGTATCATTGTAAAAATATTAAGATGTCAGCGTCACTACGGAGCCGCTTCCACCGTAGAACTAAGTTATTTTGCCAGCCATCGAGATAACGGATAAGTTTTTCTCTCGGTGTAATTTTTTACATTATATGAGTATTATTATAGTAGGAGAGAATTTATCGAGTACCTTAAAGGTTTGGCAACGCCTATAAAACAATGCACCACAAGAATAGCAAATTGTCGAAAAACATCGAAAACCTTATGATATCGAGTTGAAGCTTTGTTTATGTAAGGTTAATCTCTTTCACGGCCTATCTTCTTCCTCTCTCTCTCTCTCCCTCTCCCTCACCCCCTCTCGTTCTCACAATCTCTCTCTCCCTCTCTCTCTCTCTCTTAGCCAGAAAAGCGTTGTTTTTTTACTTAATTACAGAGAAAGTTAGTTTTTATTGTCACAACAATGGCGTGTTTTCTTATGAATCAAAAAGATGTCCAACTTAGTATTCCATCATATGAAACCAACGATGGTATTACATATTACATAGTACAAGTTAAAATTGCTACCATCAATTGGACTGTCAAACACAGGTAAAAGGAAGAAAATGTTTCATTAAATGACTTACATAATCGATAATTACTAGATATTTTTTTTTTAATATATAACCTTTTTATTATAATTTGGTCAAATAATATACAAAACACATATACAGTATTCCAGTCTTCCAAATTTTCATATTGACTATGATAACAATCGAATATCTCTCTATTTATGGTTTAAGAATCAATAATAGTATATACTTATATTCGATGCAATTGTTTTGCATAAAAAAATCTATTTTTCAACTAATTTTAAATAATACGCAGGCATATATATATATATATATATATATATATATATATATATATACATAAGTTACTTCTATTGCTTTAATATTACTTTATTGGGATGAAAAAATAATTTTATATTATTTTATTTGTAGGTATAGTGAATTTGCTGAACTTCATGAAATCTTAGTTTCTGATCATTGCGTGGAAAAAGATATATTACCACCAAAAAAATTAATTGGTAATAAATCTGAGATATTTGTAGAAAAGAGACGTTTGGGGCTTGAAACTTACTTGGATTCAGTATATAATTATTTGAAAAAAATCATGCCTAGACCTTTTGCAATTTTTCTAGAGTTACACATTTATGAAATTTTCTTTTTATTACAAAATTTAGCATGCAAATTCTTCTCAGAGGGTGAATCATTAATACAAAACTCTCAGAATTTCACATTTGATATATTACAGGTAAGGAAATGAATATTTAATTTCTATTGATATTATTACTATAACGAGTGATGAAAATTACTAGAAGAACTGTATATTAAAGTAGTATGCATAATACATTCGTTTAAATAATAGGATAATTTTATTTAACATTAAATAAATAGACTGATTATTTTTAAAATACAAGCTTATTATATTTTTATTATATAAGCTTATATAGATTTTATAATACGGCTTATTGATTATAAAATCAAACCCTATCCTTTCAGATGTATGCCATAAGTGAAAGACTTAAACAACCTCGTCCATTTCTGGAAGTTCCAGATAAAAAGTATGACTTTAGTCATGTACTAGATTTTAATTCGCATTTAAAAGATCTAACTATCAAAGGTAGCGATACAGTATACGGAGCGAGTAATATATACCCTTGTTCCTTAAGTATAGAATTGTCAAGTTTTAAAAATGTAGAAAATTTTACAGTTAACAATTATCCTGTAGAAAAAATTTATAATATGGGTAATCTTCGAGACACGGTTACATCTCTCAGTGTACATAATACAAAACTAAGAAATATTATCGAATTAACTATGTGTGAAGAAGTTCACAAACATATTACATCAGCTAATGACTCGCATATTTGGTTGAAAGTGACGCATCTAGACCTCAGCGAAAATCAAATTGATGTTATAGATGAAGCTATTAAATTACTACCAAATATTGAAGTGCTGATGTTAAATAATAACAGATTGAAGAAAATATCAAATATTACTCTACTACCAAGATTATCTCAACTGCATCTAGCAGCAAATAGTTTCACAACATTACCAGAAAATCTTCACACCAAATTGGGCAAAATTGTGTATATTGATTTATCGTATAATAATTTAACTTCACTAGCAAGTTTTTCTAAACTATATTGTTTGGAAGGCTTAGACATAAGTTGTAATAGAATAGAAAATATTGAAGAGATAAAACACATTGGTAGCCTTCCTTGTTTAGAAAATCTTAGGTTAACAGGGAATCCTGTATCGACAATAGTCGATTACAGAGTAAAAGTATTGGAACCTTTTGGAAAAAGAGCTGCAGATATTTATCTCGATAATGAAAAACCAAATCAAAAAGAAATTGATACTGTATGTGTTCTTCAAGCTTTGAGAATTGCAAGGGAAGGTAAATCTCCAATGTTCAGTACAACTGATGCGCCGTTATTCTCTGCTGAAATACCAACTGCTTAAAATGATTAGCGAGTCTGTATGTATGTAAATATATATAAATATATATATATATATATATATATTCAAATAAGAATTTATTTAGATAAATTGAACAATTTTATAATGTATAAGACTTGCTCTTTGAATTCACACGTAAAAAGATGATAATAATATTATTTTATTTTTAATTAATATGACACTCATTTCTTCTTATAATATAAATTTTATACAGATTTTTGATAAAGCTTCGGTGAATAAAATAAACTAAAATTATTTGTGAATATATTTCAATGATGAAATGACTGTCATATATAATGAAACGTAACATTGCACATATAGAATTATGCAATTGTTATCGATTGATATATTTTTATTACAAATATTAATTTGCCTTAATTAGTTTATAAATCTACTTAGGAACCCAATTCTAAATTTTCTGATGATTTTTAAAATGTATAAGTATTGTATGATATTTAAAAAAGAAAAAGCAAAAAAAAAGTTTTTATAATGTACATAAAATAGCGACATATTTTGTTAAATAAATGAATAATATTGTGATACCTATATTAGTAATACTTCTTTTATCCATTTTACATAATCACAAAGTAAATTAATTTTCCGCTTCTCATCATTCTAAGATAAAAAAAATATATATAAAAAAAATATATATTTTTATTGTTAAGAAATAAAAAAAAATATATATAAAAAAAATATATATTTTTATTGTTAAGAAGTAAGTCTTTAAGTCTTTATCATTTTATATATTATATTGAAATTAAGGGATAAAACTCAAGTTCCGCAATGTAGATAGTAGGATAAGAATTGAATTATACTTTTCCATTTATACCTTTCTTATTACAAATTTTTAAAACTTTATAAATGTTATTTTATGGGAAAATAAAAATTGAAAAATATATTTTGTTTATTTAATTTACAATATACTTAAATGCTGTAATTAAGAGGTTTAAAAAGTAATTTGAATTCTTAAATTTATTTATTTTTCTGAAATATTTTAATCATTTTCCTAATTGAATGAATGATAAATTTAAACATGTTTCATTATAAATAAGAAAAATTCTTTCTTTATTACAAACAATAAATAAATGTATAATGAATTTAAAAAGATGTTTTAAATATGAATTTATTTATTTATTAAATTAGTTTCAGGCATTTCAATGACACGGAAAGGGAATTTATTTAGAATATTATTTATATATTGTTTATATCATATATTTAATACTTTTTTTTATTAACATGGTAGATTTAATTATAATTGTTCATTTAAATATTAAAGTAGATATAGAAATTTAAATGCCATTTATATAGAAAGTTATATAGAAACATAAAAAATTAAACATAAGTATCATGCATACTTGAATATTGTAAACAAATTTTCCTTATATGATTATATAATTTATTTGCATACTATATTAGCATAAGAAATTCACATTTCATTAAGAAGTTAAAATTTTTAATATTTAAAAAAAATATTTTTAATTGATATTATTAAATTGAGATATTTTACTAAATTTCTTTACATTTACTCTATATAGTATTAAATATATATATATATATATATATATATATATATATATGTATAAACTTTATATATTATGTCCATCAAAAAATTATATTTATTAACATTTAATATTTAAACGAAATAGATTTATCTGCCTTTTAAAAAGATTGAATTATCATCTAATAAAATCTAATTCCCCAAATATTATAAAAAATTTTAATTATACTGTACAAAAACTCAAGGTAATAGAGATTAATAGACTACAATTATTGGTTGTTAATAATTTATTAACTTTTGAGCTTTTTGTTTTCGAAATTATTAAAATATTCATAAATAATATTAATAATATAATAACTCTTACATACGCTAGGCATTGTTTAATGTTTTAACGTACACCTAAAGTAACACGTATATAAGTTATGATACCGACAATTTTTTCCGTTTCTTTTATGCTCTTTCTCCTTTTATTGGTCTTCATCGCCGTTGAAAAAAAAAAAAAAAAAAAAAAATCTCATTAAAGAAAAACAAACTCTTAAGCGTTTGACAATAGTACGTTAGGCATAAATTTTTTAAATTACACTTCTATTTTTTGTTTTTTATTCTTTCTAATTTTTTTCTTTTATCTGATATTTCGATGTATGCATAAATTATATGTTTCAAGACACATCGGTTTTCCCTTGTCTCGAGTATGAAGTACTTTTCCATAACATCGCAATTCACAATGCAAATAGATTAATTTTGACAATGGTGTATTACAGCTTTACACAACACATTTACACTACTTTTTGCATTAGTTTTAGTGTACGTAGGCATAATTAAAAGCGCACGTATTACATATTAATATATTTTTCTGCTGCGTTCACTTATGTATTTATTAGGAAAAACTTTAGAAGGCACATAGAGAATCATAGCTTTATTTATTTATTATTTAGCTTGCATAATATATTCGTACTTGTATACAATAAATTTATAGTCTTATTATTGCTATATTTATTACAATTTTTAATATTCATTTCATGTTAATCTATTGAATGAGCAAATCGTGCGAAAATAAAATTTGGACATTCGAAAGCTTACAAGATTTACTAGCGAGACGAAGGGACTTGAATTTAAACAATAATAACAACATTCAAATTAATAATAGACGTTGTAAAAAAAAAAAAATAAAAAAAAAGGAGGGGAACCTAACGTTCGATGGTTTTTTTGTATTTTTGCAATTTTACGGATCGACGGATAAGTTCGCTTTAGTCGTCTTAGTGATGCGCAATCGGAATCAACTTCTCGCCTTGTCCAAGAGCCGGAAGCGGTGCCTCAACAGTCAGTACTCCATCTTTATAGTTTCGGTATTCGGCCCCGTCGGCAGCAGTAATTCGCGGTTGTACTCTCTGTAAACTGACTTTGTGTCAGACTTTTCCTCGTGCTTGGCATGAACCTGAAACATAAATCAAATACTTAACTTATATTCACGAACTTCTGTAATTGGAAAATTATTCCAATTACTCTTGAGACACACACACGCGCGCGCGCACGCACGCGCGCACACACACATATACATGTTTATTTTTTAAAATTCAATAAACAAGTTTCTTTGTGAAATAGTTTTGAATAATCTATCGAATAACCGTTAATTAAGTTACTTGACGTTGCGCGGAAAATGTACAATGTTGAAAACTAATAGTCTAGCATGTTCAAATTATAATGATAATAATAATTCAACCGCTTATAACATTTTGTATTATATATAATATATTGGTTATCAATTATTGTTATTTTAAATGTTTTATTTACTTGTGAATATTATTATTAGAAATAAAATATACATCGATAAAGAATGACGATAATAAAAATAACATTTTGTCAATTTTTGAAACTACGATAATCGATCGTATGAATGTGAAATAATTTAAATATTATGAATGAAATCGACTGAGATCGTTTAGAAATAATTCATTATTGACAGAGTAATTGGAATAATGAGAACAATGCATGAACTTGTGCTCGCATATGGAATGAATCGATTGCAATTATTCCGTACTTTTTACTATTGATTTCATAACGTCTGACAATTTAAAAATCTTGAACAATACGATCAAACTGTCAGTCGAGTTAATTACATTATCCGATACGCAATATTTTATCTACGTAAAATGCAGATTCCATTATACGTGTAGCGTACTCTTAAAATCAATTGCCCAAGCACTCTTAGGCAAGTCGAAAAACGATCGTTAAGTGCTAAGCTGTCGTATTGTGTAATATAGAAAAAAATAAGGAAAAGATTACAACTAAAGTCATTACGTATAGCAACAACTGTAGTTTCCACTTAAAGAAGTTTTCGACGTGTAATGACGTAATGTTATATTGATGATTTCACCCGCGTCCCTTTACTATGATCATATGCAGGATCGGCAATGATGTAATCGGCATGAAGACGTCGTTCATAATATTCCGTATTTATATATAATTGTATAATCAATTTCGTTCCGCTCAACTTTTAAAGCGCAATAATACATTTTGTTATTTAAGCAACATACACATAAACAAAAGGTAAAATATTCTGCCGTACTTGAAGTATTTTGTTAATAAGTATTTAGATATTTTATAAGCAATTTATTTTACAATTTTAACAAATAATTCATCAAATTAGCAAGATTTTACTCACTCAATTTATATATCAAAGCATACAATAAGAATAGAAAATACGTTAAATACTTCGTTCCTAATAAATCGCTTCAAAGTTTATAATTTATTTTTATGTGTGTGTGTGTGTGTGTGTGTGTGTATGTAGGTGGTAAGATGTCATTTGATAAGGTATTTACATTTGTCTTTAAAAGTGTTTATTGTATCGTTTATTTCTCAAGGTAATTTTTTTTTATTTCAATTTATTATATTAGTAAGGACACGGAAACCAATTTATTAGTTATAAAAAGCTCTTTACAACTGATTTTATCGAGAGCCATAAATAAATTGATAAATATGTGCGAGTGAAAGTGAATGTTTTTATAAATTCTATTGTTTTTTTCTTATACAGAGTATTGATTCGATGTGACGGAAATAGTAAGTAGTTGAGAATTTTATAAATAACATCTTCTGTTTTATTTTGATATCTTCTATTGGAAATTAAAATTGTTGTCAATTAAATATTATTTATTGAAATTTATAATAATTGCATAAGATTCATTTCCTTTCTTACATAATCTTTGATGAAGCTTAATCATACATTATGCATACTCTGCATTCATTTTTTGAAAAATGATTCAATTAATTATTAATCGATGAAATAAAATTCTCCTCCACGATTCGTCACATTTAATCTAGTAATATGGATTTAATCTCGTGATAAATTACATTTCATAGACTTGTATGGAAAGATAAAAATTAGATGAAAGCGATATATACATATATGATGAATCTTTATACAGGAACGATCCACCAAAAAATTCAATTTAATCTATGGGAAAAATATTAAGAAAAATATAAAGTAATTCCTGGATTGAATTGAATGCCATTGGCTTAAATTACTAAATAAAAAAAAAAATCTATCGCACTCCCTTTATAGTAAGATAAAATAATTATAAATTTTTCTGAAAAAATGGAGTGTAATTGTATTGAGTTGAGCAGAGAGTAGAAGATAATGCCAAAATAAGCGATTCGGAGAGTAGATAAAGGGACGCACCCTACAAAGATAGAGTGCCCATATGACGCAACATGGCAATATCACGCGTGTACGCTATTAAGTCATCCTTGAGCGTAATAATCAATATGGCCATTTACGAGTATATTTTATTTTCTAAAAAAAAAAAACTCGTAGCATTGTTGTTTCTCTCATCTACCAAAGGGGTAGTAAAATTAAAGGAGACGCGCATACACGCACACCCATATAAGCCGATGAAGAAACATGATTTGTTCCCGGCCAAAGTTCAAGCACGCAAAAATATCGATTTGTGGAAAATTTTATTTTCTTCAATAACCTCGTTAACCTTCATTTATTAAATATCCGGCGATCGTAGTACTCCAATTGCAGTCGGAACTCGGAGTGCGCCTTACCTATAGCAAGAGAATTTCAAACGGCGACCGATGCATTAGATATTTAAATTGCACGATAGGCGTATATCTGCTTTGCATGACTCACATATGAAAATAGAATGTCACAGTCGACGCTCGAATTAAAAATACAGGCGTTATTCACAAATTTAAAACTACCGGGCCTCCGACAATCCAATAATCGACGCAGCCGATTGCCAAAAAAGGCAAACGACGCATTCCCAAACCGTTATCCGCTATTAAAATTACGCCAGCCAGGGAGTTAAAAAAAGAAAGTACATAAGAATAATCCCGGTAGTTTATAAAGGAAGCAGCTTGTACTCGAAGCGCCAAGCGCTGTAAATATCGCACCTAAATAAAGTCAAGCCCCCGCGTCGGCTTTCGAAAGCCGAGACGACTACTCGTAATATCTCGGGCGCGCTCCCGCCCACGTCCCGCACGAGGAAGTCATCGAATTCCTTTTATAAAGAAGAAAGGGAGAGGAAGAGGCGCGTCGGCGCGGATCTCAAAGCCGAATTCCCTGGCGCGCTCGAAGGTGATTGGGTGTAGATATCCGCGTGGCAGGCTCGCGGGACAATAAGCGCACGGCTGCGGTCGCGGAGCTCATCGACATTTTTAGAAATGGTAGCGGCGTCGACTCATTAACGCGCACCAGCCTTGACAGCGAGAATCCGATTGGATAATCCAATTGGGTGAGCGAGGAGAGCGAGAGGCGATATTTTCGCGCTTCCTCGCTCCCCGATATCCTTTATCTGGGCATTCCTCCTTGGCTGCGCCTTGGCCTCGCTTTATCCACAAAAGTGGAATAACAATAAGTCGAGGGGCCGAGGAGAGTAAGTAGGGGACACGCGATAAGATTAAAATTCTCAAGCAGGCCGACGATGGGCGCGCAAAGTTAAAGAAGAGATTTTTTTTCCATTATTAGTGCCTTCGAGCCTTTAATCGATCAGCAGAGCTACCATTACTTAATGTACGATTTTAATGATTTCACTTGTACTTTTATAAACGTAGCGTTTAATCGCTCCATGCTTTTGTCCATTCAGTTTTGTAATCGATGGCTATTTCATATTATTAAAAGTTGATTGATCGATTCTCTCTCTCTCTCTCTCTCTCTCTCTCTCTTTCTAGCACCATCACGCGCACGTTAAACTCCGTAAACACTATTAGCCCGTAATTCTGAATTTATCAATTCGACAATTTAAGAATTAATTTACAACGCAGACTATAGTCTTATAATCGATAGTTTTATATAATATAATTAATATCAGTATCGGCCGGCAATTTTCACTATATTTAAATATCATTATCTATCAAATATAGCTTTTAATAGCCTGAAACTGTTCATTATTTCATCGAATGACCTCTACGAGTGATCGTTATAATTATGCATAATCGCTTGGCGCGTTAAATAATTACAGCGATTATTAGACAAAATAGCTCGCGTATCGATAGAATATGCGCACCTGCAGGCGCTCAACATTCGCCTGTGCACCAACTCGTATGTATAAATAGAATTGTTAAGCAATGAGAGGATCTTCGCGGGCGCGCCATTACAATCGAAGCCGTTAGCCGTTCGCTAAATGCGATAAACAAATACTTGAAAGATATAAAAATATAAGACTTTGATGTTTCGATTTGGTGCCATAAATAGCAGGACTTGTTTGCGATATATAAATTGTTTCGCTCCTAGAAATACATAAGGTCGAGTATATTTTAATAATCAATCATAAATTGAAAGGGCAATAATATTATTATAACGCAGCTCAAACTCGATAAAATAAATATCTTCGTATTCCACTCTCGAGTAACATAAATTGTTAAAATCTTAGCCTATAAATATTGTATTCGAAGCGAGGATTGGCTAAAAAGGAGCAGCGAGTGCATAAAGGGGATTCCTTACGGAGTATCTAATGTAGCAATGCGCAAGGGCGTCGTCATTTATTCCTTCCCCTCTCGAACGACCCACTGCGCAATCGTCAATAATAATCAGAACAAGGGAAGGCTCACGTAGACTAGTACATTAGTAACGAGACTCTAATTACATTATTCGTGGCACGCTGGCTTTCGCGGCCCTGCAGTTTGCGTGCACGCAGACATTGGAAAGTAGCCGCACACGTTTTAATGCACTTCCGCTCGAGAACTCGCAGTTCAATGCCCGTGAACTGCTCCATGGAGTTTGAAATATTTTCATCAACGTCCCGAGCGCCGATGAAATCGCGTGCGCAATGAGCTTCAACACTTAACCACCGAAAACTTAACCAAGACTTTACATTCATCTACTGTGCTCGCGCGCGCAAATTAATTCGCGCGTTCCGATGAAGTCACGAACTTAATGGCGTAATGGGTGGAAAGGACACCTAAGGACGAAAGCTCGTGATGTTCGACGCCTCGTGGATCCTGCCAATGGATGCTAATATTGAATCTCGACCGTTTACAATGCTGTCGATAACATAACTTGAAATACGAATAAATATGTTGGAGGGATCGATCGGTCTAGATCGATGCAGTGTAAAGGATCATGATCTATTATTATTATTGGATTGTGACGAGCACGAACCCCATCGAGATGTTAATTTCATACGGCGTTACATATCGTGGATAGAAATCGCAAGGACGCCATACCGGTCGAGCACGTTAGACACATGTCATTGAGTTAACGAGATCAACGAGCATTTATTCGTAAAGGTTACGAAGCCGCGCTTTTTTCGAAAAATAATTGCAATCGTGTCGTAAGTCTGTCCCCGTCTATCCTTGTTAAATGTAGAGGAAGAGAGAGAGAGAGAGAGAGAGAGAGAGAGAGAGAGAGAGAGAGCTACATCGATATCGTAGAACCGATCGAACGAAAAGGAGGGGAGAAAGGAGAAGAAAGAAATAAAGAAGGAAAATAATAAATAAGGAATGAGCGTGAGCTGGACGAGCGGCGGCATTGATTTTGCGATCGAAAAGAATGTAGAGCGGACGAAGGAAAATGGAGAAGGAGCCATTTGTAGACGATAATGGTAAAAAAAAAAAAAAATTTCTCAACTGTCCGTACACTTCTGTGCTTCTGTTATTTATTGAGAAGGAAGGAGAAGAATCATAAAACGAGATTCTTTATTGCATGCGAGAGATGTGAGAAAGTATGACGACTAACAATTGTGTTGGCAGACTTTGCCTAATGAAAAACCCAGGGAAATCGTAGAGCCGAGACTAGCTTAGGCTATGGTCTAAGCTACGATGCTTCGTAATGCCCATTTACGAAGATGAACAGCATATTTCCTTTGCTTTTCCATTTTGGTAACTTCAATTGCATTCGGAACGTTCATCGATATTGGAATGATACGATTTATTTGTATAAGAGAAAGGATCATGAGGATGAAGTTAAGAATGAACGATCGACACTCAACTGTTGAATTTATTGAGATTTTGAAATAAATATGTGGATTTTGATATCGTTTACTCGCACAATGAACAATTATTATTATTATATTATATATATATATATATATATATATATATATATATATATATATATACAACATTTATTAATACGTATAATTTGAAAAAAATCGAGTTTTAAAATTCTTTCACATCCATATTGATTTTTTGCATGCTGACGTATGCATTGCATCCTTCGTGTATTTAACGTTACCCAACGTTTAAAGGCATAAATTTTAATATTATTTTAAAATCTAAATATTACGGCAAAAAGAGAATGAAAGAGTTTAACAATAAAATAAATGTGCATTCTTTGATCAAACATTGCATTTGTTGAAAATTAATTTTATAATGCGGTAATAGTTCCTTCATACATAATAAGCCCACCTCTTATAAAACTGTATCATCTATAGTGATCTCTTCAGATTAAATAAATAATCATATTTAAGGAGGTATTTGCAAATATTGCAAATTGTCCTATTTATAACGATATTTCAGTTTTGCATTTGAAATTTGTTTCGACTCTTGAAATACGTTTGACCTCGATATGAAGCATTAAGCAAAGAAGATGAGACGATGATGATGCTCTGTTTTTAGATTTTTCCACCGTCGCCCCCCCCCACCCCCAATACAAATACAACAATGACAATTATATAATCCGGGCGTTAATTTTTAACGAATTAGTACTCATCGACCGTGAATTTTACATCAGATTAATCTTCGAACAGGCACATACCTCATTCGCACTCCGTACTTAAGGGCAAAAATATCAATCAGCTTCTTCGAGAAGGACAGAATTTTCAATCCTCATATCCGTTATATTGGTTATATCCGACAAATGAAAGAGAGAAAGAACGAGGAGCTGTTGGGCGCCGCAAGAGGGATAAAAATGAATGATCGACGAAGAAAAAGCGTATGACGGATGAATATATTTCCAAGCTCGTCCGATATTATTTGCCGCGAGTCATCGCCGCGCGTTTCATCCGAAATAACGCTGGCTCACTCTCGAGTTGCCGACTAAATATAAACACGTCACTTCTCCGCCCGTAACGCATACGCATCCCACGCATCGACACTGCACGACGAATTATCATGTAGTCGGTGGAATTTTCATCGTGACGCGTACGACGAGTCTAAAGAACTTTTAACGGCGAATTTCGAGGCGCTGATAGTTTGAAAACGGCGACGGATACTCCTCCTCTCCACAAACTCTATTTACTCATACAGTTAACTCGCTTCCCCAATCGTCTTCCATAACTTATCCAACTCGGAAGATTATTATTAGTTGGCGATCGTATACAAGTGACAATAGTCATTAAAATCGCGGCCAACGCCCAAGGAATCCTCCAGACAATATTGTAATTGAGGAGAAATTTTAAGTACGTGCTTATATGTTTCGTATAAAGCTTATTTGATGGTATTTAAAATTCAATGAAATTTTGACGCACCAGAATGCGACGCACCAGGAATGGTTCTGTAAACTATTAATATGCACCGATGGTCCGTAAGAGAAAGTCAATATAAATGACATATAAATCTCCAATGTGCTTTAATGATTATTTTAAGCTTATGGTGTTTTAAGAAATTCGACCAAACTCACGCTCGCAGTACTAGGAGGAACCAATTAAAAACATCGTTAACAACTTAATATTTTTCAAGCATTGGCTTTTGAAAATGTAAAGACAAAATTTAAAAGGAATATCACGTTTTAATAATATCTCTCCTTTATTTTTTTTTTTTTTTTTTTTTTTTTTTTTTTTTTTTTTGACAGGGAAAAAGCGCGTAATTAACAATATACAATTTTACGAATTGAATCCACTCCAAATACATATGACGTTTGAACTAAAGAAGCATAATACGCAAATATACGATTAATAGGAAATGGAGGGGAAATAAGGACCTCGTGTGTCACAGCGGCGGAGCTGATCTCCCCCAAAGAGTAAGCGTCGTCGATGACGTAAGACAAACTGCACCCGTTCCCATGAGCAGCCTCGTAGCCAAAAGACATTCCTTTTACTCGTCATTTCATTCTCCACTTCGACTCTCGTGTGGCGCGTCCTCGAGCGAACCCTTTAAAGGACCGAATGGTCGAGCTCGACGTCGACGCACGGGCCTTGACCAAATTACTCGCACCTTGCAAGGAAATCTAGATTACATAAAACGCGGTAACGAAGGCTAACCTACCTGGTAACCAACTTCGCGCGATACTTGTCCAACTTTCAGTAACTCTCCTACGGCCATTTTCCATTCGCTCGTTAAAAGCATCGACCCCCGATCCCGGCCCATGAGTTACGTTTGATCGAGATATCGAGAAATCGAGATAAAAAAAATAAATAAATAAAGACTCTTCGTAAAAATTTATAAAGCCACGCATTATGTGTAATATCGTAATAATATCCCGATGCTGTTCTCAGCTCTGAATAATCAAGCATTGAAATAAATATTACAGGATTAATTATTAATTTGTATTAATGGCCTATGTAATAAATTAATTTGCACGCTGCTCGAACAGTGTATTATTTCAATTTTGCATTTCAAATACGTATGATGGAAATATCTTAAATAAGACTCTGGAGAATTAAATGCACGCGAGACGTATAAGTGTGACATCTTTCACTATCGATAAATCTCATTTTACGCTCGAAAAAATCGCGATTAATTCGATCGGCAAACGCACTGTAATAGAGAAAATAAAGATCGTTTGTGTATAAGAGGTGGGGAACAATTATTGCTTACGAACAGTATAAAGTACGCGATCGTTAAAATTTTTGTCGAGCATGAGATTTATTCGGACAGATGCCTAATGCCCGGTGGCAGGGAGGGTGGGAGGGAGGGAGGGGGGGAGGTGGAGGAGAAGGAGGAGATGCCAATCTTGGTTAACATGGAATTAACATGGAGAAGTAATTGAGGCGCGGCTCATTTCCGTACAGTATAACGACCCTTCTCCTTCTTGCGGAACGGAAAAGAAGGCAACGGACAAGCTAAAACACTTGCCTATTATCTCTTCTCTTCGTTTCCATTGTGCTATATGAGCATTTTTATTGCCCAAAGAATCAATCTCTTACTTATCTGAATTTAACCGTTTAACTGCTTCCTCTCTCGGCAGGTGCATAACGACAATATTTATGCCAAATATTAGAATGCACGCTCGTGTTGTTATTTCCTTTTGAAGTCATTACATTGATTCTTTCAACCATTCAACCATTACATTTAACTATATTTCAATATAAATCTCGTAATTTCCAAATCCAATGGTTATATTGCGATTGAAAGGAAAAACTCAAATTTCTTGAAAATTTTTAATACTCACGATTTTCTCACTTCGAGTGCTATTCTAGGAAAATTTGACATACTCTACTTCGATGTTTATCTATTTTAGCGTTAAATCTGAGCTCGCATTGAACACCATCAACTTAGAAAATCTCTCACCATTTATGATTTCATACAAAAGCACCAAAACGTTTCGTGTAACGACATATCACGTTGTGATTAAATTCATTTTGCATCGCAAGAGACGAGAAGGTGGACAAAATGAATGAAAAAAAAAAACAAAAAAAAAAACTAAAACTCACTTTACTTCCTTTACTTATTTTGTTATACACAGTTAAATTAAAATTAACTCCATATTCCAGCATATTTCTCCCTCTTTTTTGCAATCTTAAATGCAATGAATTTCTCATTCGCTCGCCACACTATACCGATACAATCCCTAAGCGTCAATGTGGCGCGGTAAGCATTATTTATTTTTGGATCGAGTTATTTCGGGCGTCTAAGTAGTAGACCCGAGTACGCAGAGATGAAATTCTCTTGTGGTTTCTCGAATCGTGGAATGTTGATCCGACGACGTATCAAAGCAGTGCACAATTTCTTGTTCGATCGACCGTATAGCTACGAAATTCCCTAGATATCTTCTTATGGCAAATGTTCTCTGACCCTTCTTTCTCACGCATATATATTTCATTATTTTATATTAATACAGTATATTATATAATCTTATTGTATTAATATATATATATATATATATATATATATATATAATGATTATGAAGGACATTAAGTATTTATTTAATATCTCATTCTACTAGCAAGTGTGTATGAGAAAAGGTTTTGTAGGTTGAAGGAAATAATAAAAATTTATATTTATATATTTGGAAATGAATTTGATTATTTTATTACCGAAGGTAGACGGTTACGCATATTGCCCAAGAATTTATAAATAAATCCGAATTTTGGTTGAGCATTTATTTTTTTGTCAAAATATTTCCTCAGCATGACTTTTAACTTTCTTTCATACTTTCTTAATGATGAATATTATTTCAGAATATAAAGTGTTTCAAAGAGTCTAATTATATCTATATAAATAAGATTGATGCAAATTCGTGAATAGAAAGATACGGGAAAGAACAGCTTTTTTTTGTTTTTGTTTTTAATAAATAATTGTAGACGACAATTTAATTCACGATAATCATATATATATATATATATATATATATATATAAAGAAAGAAAAAACTAAATATTATGTAAAAGAAAAATACGACTCGGTATTATAAATATTGAAACTGTCAATACCAATTTTGCGCAATACGCATAAAATGAATGTACTCTAAATACGCTAAATATCTTCCCATTTTCACCCTTTCGTTCTCAAACGTAGATTACGAGAAACGTAAATAATGCACACCTCCGTATATATATTTTATGTTTGAACTACGGACACAACTTCATATAGAATCCAGACGTATTGTTCCCCTTCTAATGAGAAATGTAAACGTACGTGTGTTTTGGAATACGAATGGAATTACGATAGGATGAATGTATTTGAACGAACGTTGTATCAAATTCCTCCTTTCCTACACTATACGGATAAGATATATAGTTAATGAGAATTTTAAACACAATAATTGATAATTTAATTTCACTTAACGTAAGCTTTTTTTGTTTTTTGTCTTTTTTTTTGTTTTGTTTTGTTTTGTTTTGTTTTGTTTTTTTTTTGTTTTGTTTTTTTTTCTTGAAAAGGAGAACTTTTATAATTATTGTATTTATATATTACAAGGATTAATGCAAAGTTTAAAGCAATTGTAATTTTTCTTCTATAATTATATATAATAAGATGTAAAATCTTTAGCATTTAATTAAATAGACAGACGTAATGGAACTTGAATTACTAAAATTCTTAAAATATTTGCTCAAAGTTTATCCCTAAGTATTATGAGACGTCAGGCGAACGATGAAAATAAAATCCCGGCAATAACAAGAAAAGGCCAATAAACCATTTTCGTCCACAAAAGAATCTCATCGATACTTTATCATACCCATTACTCACCAGAAGCTTATTGTCAACGGTCTTGACGACGATCTCCTCGGGCGTGTACTGCGACACGTCGAATCTGAGCTTGAGCTTCTTGTTGTCACCTTCGTCCTGGATTAGAGGACTGTTGAGACCGTCCAGCCAAGTGCTGGAGTCATGCTGGGGACTGAGCGAGCTGTTCTGGCTCGTCTGCTGCTGTGTCGTCGTGCTGCAATCGCAAAGCAGAGGGAAGAAAGTTAGCCAAGACAATTTCCCGGGACGCGCTCCTTAAAGAGTTGCAGTCTTGGCGAGTTCGATCGCACGTCGATCGAGAATCCGCAGTTGATAAGTCACATACGTGATTTGCCTTGCGAATGCTGCGTGCGTTGGTTATACGTAGCATTCGTCGTGCACTTTTTGCTTTTCGATTCTCCTGCGTATATATATATATATATATATATATATCTACAACAAGGTGTACCTACACTTTCATAATATTTGCGATTTTTAATCTTAGCACTTAATAAAGCTCACACTAAATTCCTACGAGTCTTTTTTTTTTCTTTTTTTTTTACAATAAAAAAATAGCGATACACAATAATGATTTTGCTTCTCTCAAGCACAATTCGCCGTTTGTTTAATCAATGAAAATTTTGCATATATATCCACGAATAAAAGGTACGATGAATTGCATTATGATGAATTTTATGCATCGTGAAATCATTCGTTTTTCAATTTATTTATTTATTTATAGTTTATCAATTACCGCGGATGATTAATTAATGGTTGTCAGCCTTGTAAAATCTGTGCAAACTTTAAGTCAAGGTCATGCAAATGGCTTATGTAATCGTACAGTTTAATTTCAAGCCAACATCATTCTGTGATCGCCACTCTTTTATAAATATACTAAAACAAAAAAGAAAGAAAATCAAATTCTTGGACATAAGCTAAAACGAACGATCACTAAAATATTGTTCACTAAAGGTACGTGAAGCTTACATGTAAAGGCACTAGGCATAAACATTTGATTGATAAAATCGATCGTCATACTGCAACATTAAGTACTTGCAGTTTTACCAAATGCAAATTTTATAAATGCACAACGTCGTATACATCGTAAGCTAAATATGAAAATTAATGATGGTAACTGTAATAAATTAAAATCAAGCAACATAAATAATGGCGATACATAACGAAAAATGAACATAATATGAGAGAATGGATAATGATTGTATAAAAAAAAAAGATGGCCAAGTATTTACATCGAATGGATCAATCATGGGCACTTGAAACCAAAACAAAAACCAAAAGAAAAACGAAGACTTCTGTACAGTATAAAACCGTATATAGTATCCATAGAAAGCATAAGCGCAACCATCATAATGGAAAAGAAAAAGTAACATTTTCCTTCCTTGATTATGCAACAAAGACGATTAAATGTAAAGGCAAGGCAAAGTGAGAAAGTGAGTGAAGGTATGCATGAGTGAGTGAATACGTGCGAGCGTGCGTGCGTGCGTGCGTGCGTGCATATAATGTGTACGAGTGCAATAAAGCTGAAAAAGACTCTCTGGTCGTCAGATATTTGTGCTGGTGGCTCGCTTATTTCATTTATTTATCATACTCTACTCACGCATACATACACACTACACACGCACACACAACATAAAAGCGCGCGCATACACACACGTACACACAGAGTCTCTCTCTCTCTCTCTCTCACACACTCTCACACACTCTCTCTCTCTCTCTCTCTCTCTCTCTCTCTCTCTCTCTCTCGACTACTCAGTGTCACCTTTTGAAGCTGTCGAAGGCAGATCTCATCGGGGGCACCCCTGATGCCTCGGGCTTGCTACTACTGTCCCAACCCTCCGTCTTGGAGGTGGTGGATGTCCGGTGCTCGCTGCTGCTCGTGTGATGCCGGCTTTACATTGCGCGCGGACGGTTAGTGCGTTTTATCCAGCAATCATCCCAAACGTGCCGAGCGTTAATTGTCGTCGATAATGCGATTAATCAGTTTTCATTAGTATAAAAAGGGAAAAATCTCATGCCAACCAATATTATATTATTACATTATAGCAAGACTTATATTATTATTATTACACGCTTAAATCGGTCAGTTATTTCTACTGAAAAAGTTCCCATTCTTGACTAAATGACTCATTCATCAAGGTTTCAGTTACGAGTTGCAGTACCAGTCATTCAAAAATAATATAGGTCTCGCACAAAAATAAGAAAAATCCCTGATAAAAAGTTTTTCTTGGAATATACATAATAAGTAAGCATTATATTGGTAATTATATTTCATAATTCATGAGCAATGCTGACTCCAGGGTTCTCGGTAAATAATCGTAAGTCGTCTAATAAAGCAAACTGATCACTTTTACAATAATTTTGAGATCCGAGTAAGGAGCTTACTTAACGAGACGTAAACTCGTTAAAAAACAAACAAACAAACAAACAAAAATTTAATTGATTAATTCCAACATAAATAATTAATTGGTGTTATGGAAATTTGCTAAGGTATTAATGTCTGCGTAATAAATGTACATGAGACTGCAATTTCATAAAAAAAATTAATATTTTTTTTTACTTATTTACTTTGTTTGTTATTATAAGTCTTTGCGTTTTTCATGATTTAAAAGACGAGCGAATGTTAAAGCAATAAAATAATGTCATTTATAATATATTGATTGAGGAAATTCGATAGCATCCAAAAATAACTGTAAAATATTTTTGCGAATAAGAATAATTTTAATGGAAAAAAAAAATTCAAACTAAATAATCAATTAATATTACATAAACAACTCTACATACGGACGCTCAAGTTAATACATAAAGTATTATTTTAAATCGTTAAATCATTCGCTAACCGTCTCGCATTATTAAATATCCATAACAACATTCCACGAAGCAAAATATAAGACTGATAAATCTATAAGGCTTGATATGATATTAAAAATAATCCAATTGGATCTGTCAAAAAATATTTTTTCACGCTGAATTATGAGTCGTTTGTGAAAATTAATCCATGGATTATGATTATTATTTCAATGTCGAACATGTTTGTTAAAATATTACGATACAGTGACTTTTTATTATGTATACAAGAGTTCCATTAAGTAAAGTAGTAACATTGCTCAACGACATTGATAATATAATTTATGTAGATATATGGAGGACATAGCCGAGTGTACGACGTACCCTTTGCAATGCAAAAATAGCAATTACAAATTTTTTAGCTCGAGACAACAAGTAAAATGTATATTACTCTTCTATAACTAAGAATAGTGAGGCTGAAAATAAAGTTCAAGTTGAGGTGCCTCGTATACTCGCATGCTACAAGCGCAGAACCGGAAGTCTGTGAAAAAAAGAAACCCAAGTTTCTTCTTTACGGAGGTCGTCAACCTGTGGCTGCAATTCCTTTCACGGGATTGAATATTTGCCGAATGTCGGAAAGTCGCTACGGTACGTAAAGGGCCTTCAAATTGAAATATCGAAATATCGAAACAGAGAAAAAGGTTCCCTATTCCGCCGCGCATAAATATTGATCTAATTTTCTCACCCTAGAAATATCATGCACGTCGTTACAAAAAAAAAAAAAAAAAAAAAAAAAGAAATAAATAAATAAATAAATAAATAAATAAAAGAAAAGAAAATAAAATAAAAGAACTTTTTATATGCCTCGCTTTGGTGCTGAGTAAAGATAATATTTGAAATAAACAAAAAAAGATTATTTATGCGCGTTGTGATTTGACTTGCTGTTTAACCTTTATTCCATACATATTCTCGCAAAAATCAATTACGTATAAAATTTTTTTTATTTTTTATTAAATTACAAAATGTAATGTCTCGTGTATATATAATCAGCCCTCATTCCTGTATCATCTTTCATTGTCCTATACTCCTATACTCAATAGTTAAATGATATCATAAAGGAAAATAATCGGAAGTTTAGGGAAAAGTTTTCCCAACTCATAAATAGCCGCGATTATTGTTGCGAGAACACATGATATCCTTGATCCAGACTAATATTAATACGATTATATCTGCAAGACTCGGCAATACTCTATAACGAAAATTCGTCCTCGAAGGTCGAAAAAGCAGTCGAGCCCCATGATAGAGCTTTCGAGTATTTTTAGAAGGCAATTTGAATTGCTACGTGCGGGCGATGCGACCTCAGACGATGAGATAAAATCAATGAGTGTGCGGAAGAATTAACTTGGTGAACTGGAAATTAAATTTTATTCGCAATGCCTCATTTGATATTCAAGCGAGTATTATCTGTTTGTCGTATCAACACGTTCAAGGTGTTGTTAAGAATTTTGTTGCTTTCATATTGAATAATTTAATTGTTCATGTATATTTATAGAGCGAATGGTCATTTTTATTCGTATAATTAATTGTCTCGTGGCCAATTGGAATTTTTTTTTGTTTTGTTTGTTTTTTCTTCTTCTTCTTCTTCTTTTGGTGATACTTACGAAATTCTAACGATACCTTAACTTGCAAAGCGTGCAAATAATTTTGATATACCATCGCTAACGGGGTAAATTGACCAAGATCACTTGATTATTATTGAAACACGTTTTAAAAGTTGTTAAATAACGTATATATATATATATATATATATATATATATATATATATTAAGAGCTTCAACGTTCTCAGTAACTTCTCGCCCCCTTTGCATCAATCATTCAATTAATTAACTTTTCATAATTCATAATTTATGCTTAAAAAAAGAAGAAGATAATTTCATTAAACAGACTAAATGGAAGGTGGCTGTATGTAAATTCTCTCATTCGTCGATTAGGTTCAACGTAATTTCCTTGACGGAGGCGCATATGTCTTATACGTTATATTTCGACGTCGAAATTTATTTATTAAAATGTATAAGTTGTTTCCTAAAATCATTGACATTCACCACGTCACTTTAATAAATTCAAATTAAGCTTTGAAATAACAAATTTGAAGCACTTGAAGTAAATGCGATAGAATTTATAGATTAAATGAATTTTAATGGTTGCGGGTAAATAAACGCCTGTTTCAAGTTTAGCCGAACAAGTTGCCGCCCGACCTTTTAATTACGCTAATTCAACACCTATATAATTCAACTGATAAAGGCTCGCGGATGCACAAGTTACACCAGCTAGAACTAGAAATCGTTAATTTATCGTCAACACGCGATAATTCCGTGCCCGGCAACACATGTGCACTAGACATGAAGCACGTGTGTCTCGCCTACAAACAATCGAGTTTGCGCTACCCGTGCGTAACGAATCTCGTATTGCAATTACAGGAGGCTGAACTTTGTTGCCAATTGCTTCTTTGAATCATTTACCCATCGACTACTTTGACTACCCAATTCATTCGGTTATTATATTAACGTATGATTTTTCATGGCTAGAAGCGGATGTAAATTTGATTGCCACGAGTGGCGTTTGTAGTCACAAAAACTTCTAATATTATGAGAAGGGAGGCGGCATTAATGTAAATTATAGTGGTGAATTGTATCGTGAAATAAAAATTCAATCTCCAAATATCTTCACGACGTAATTTCTCATCGTATTACATGAGTTCTTGAATAGGAAGATAAATTTTAGTCACGTAATCGCAAACGCGATGCTTGTGAAATGCCATGTACCATTTTCTGCACGGTCTATGAGAAATATTTACAGAAATAAAAATTAACCAACTCTTTAAAGATCTAAAGCTAATAGACTTAATAAGTAAATTATTAGCATTACGCATAAAACCAAAATCTACGCTAATTAGTATGTTAAAACAAACATTTTAAAGTAATTATACACGGCAAATGACAAAATAAAAAAAAAAAAAAAAAAAAAAAAAATATAAATAAAAACGTGTGATTTTTTAATTTTCCTTTTTTTTTTTTTTTTTTTTTTTATTCTCAAGCATTTACGTGTAAAACATAACAAAATTAAAGTTAAAAGCTTTATAAGATATAAAACGATTTGAACTGTCGCATAGAAATACACGAGCATATTGACATATATAATGAAACATATATAAAATGAGAAAATGACTACATTGAGTCTGTGTTGTAACGACATCTTACTAACATTGTCACAGAATTTCATTCTACTAGAGATGTACGATAAAAATATAAATCACTCGTACTAACAAATAATATCGTAATTTCATTAACGCTGTGTTGGCATATACGACATCCATTTATTCCAACGGTCATTAAAATGAAAAATAATTATCCTGCTAATTGCTTGCGATACAATAACTCTGCGAACATTCTCAATAATCATAAAATGCAAATATTATTTTAGTTTATATTGTGAACAAACAAATAGTAACATGCAATGGGGACCGAATTTTTAGTTACTTCATTTTAATCTCGCCAAACTCTGATTACAATATCTAATAGGCATAAGTATTAAGTAGATATATTACGTAGATCATCCAATGATCTTTAACTCTATAATTCTCTATAAAATTTAACATATCAGCGGAGCAATTTTTTTAATAATTACAGGCTCTCACATTCTCAAGTCTTACAACTTTATCAACTGCGTTACTTGGCAAAATGATACACGTAACGATGGATCTATCTCCCATTACGCCACTCAATCGATCAAATCCATCTACCTGCTCGCGAGAATCACTCTATTGCTAATTACGATTCCTTCAATTACGATTTCAAGTGCCGTGGCTTATGTATTATGGCTAATGGCTGTAATCCTGTTGTTCAAGAAATTGCGAATTTGAATATACGACGCATTAGATGATATTGAGAATTTGCGAACTAATTGAATGAATGATGAGATTATACATTGCAAAGCACCACATTTCATAAACGTCAATTATAATTATAGAACGGTGATTTAAGAGATAAATCTAATTAATAATTTTTCTTATCCATTTTCACTCGTCTAAGTTTATAGATATATCATCGTTTATTTCAATCGACAGATCGCCATCGATTCACTCTAATTTCACGACAAAGTACCTATTTTCTCATTATTATAATTCAACACAGAGACGCTGGAGCATCGTGGTACTTTAACATCAATACAATAACAACGAGACTTCTGTAATTAAAAGACAGATTTCAACAACCTTCCAGTATTTAATTAGAGTTTTGTGTCGCGGTTGGTAAAGCTCCTCGTCCATCATCATCTCCGGCTGACGATGATAATAGCTGGCGAATTATCAAGAGAGATTATTTCAACATCACTGCGCCACTTCGATACTGGAAAAATAACTGCGCAAAACTGAAAAATGAATACGACCACCTATACGCTATAGAATGAATTGGACTCGATGGAGGGGAAAATATGTTTCATATTTTTCATCACTACCTTCTGCTTGTTTTAACGACGCTAATGGAAAATTGACGCGCGCCTCTTCAATCGGTAAAAATATATAATTGTCATCGCGACAGCTTATTATTTCACAATTACTGTGCTTGAAAAGCCAAGGCTTATGCATGTCCTCTGGATAGTGGCTCGATATTTTTTTGTTTTATTTCTATTGTTTTCTTTCGTTTTGGTTAGTTATTTTCCAATTTTCCAATTGAATCTGGATTAAGATCAAGTTGGAGCTCCAGATTGATAATAAAAATTAAACTGGGTTATGCCACTGGAAGACTCCCAATTTTTAAGAATTCTCACAATAATTATAACTCATTTGTTTGAAGTTTAAAAGTCTTCTCGGAGAAATTAATTTACTGTTATAATAATTGATCATTGCTGTTCACACGAGTCTAGAGATAATTAACATTATTTCTTTGTTTCTTTACTGATTGATTATTGACATTTTACAGTGGATAGCGGGTATACTGATAAATTACCATTGTATACATATCTCAATGTATTAAGTAAGGAAGACAAATCAATTACTCTTATCGCGTTCGTTTTATTTCTTCATATTCTTCTTCTTCTTCTTCTTCTTCTTCTTCTTCTTCTTTTATAATAGCTTATGAATGATACATGCCAATTATACAATTACTTTTAATTTTTAAATAACTTTATGAGCTAATCAATTGATATGGTTTTTCAAATGTTGAAAATACATATTATTGAATTATCTTTGCGTGACCTTTCTCCTCTGGAAATTTACGAGTTTGACCAAATTTGTAATTTTTATTCTACGAAAACTTTGGAAATGGACACTAGACTAATCACGCGAATTCGAGCAGATAGTTCAAGGTTGTTAGATGGACGAGCGAAATTTTTTTTTTTTTTTTTTTTTTCATCACATCCTGTTCAAATTGATTTTCATCCCATCGACGTACGGTAAATAAAAAAAATTAGTTTAAAATAAACACGATCTATTTAAAATAAGCACTTGTCGTAATCATACAACAAAAACCATCTATTGGTAAGAAGACACTTTTGTTAAATAATTTTTAATTTCATTGAACGAACCTCTGAACTTAACAAAAGGATGATATCATTGCAGGACGAATATCGAGGAGAATTGTAATAGGAATTGCAAGAGACAAATATTTATCGTGTATATCGATGTCACGAACTCGATGATCTTGAAGCCCTTGCTCCAATTGACGATTAAAACGTACTTTGAAAATAAATTGTATACGCATTATGTGTTTGTGTTTGTGTTTGTGTTTGTGTGTGTGTGTGTGTGTGTGTGTGTATGTGTGTGTGTGTGTGCGCGCGCGCGCGCGCGCGCGTATCGCCCTTGTAAATATAGTCTCGCAATGCTAGGATAGAGTGACGCTTTAAGCGATATAGGATATTGAAGGGCATTATTATTAGAAATTGTACATCAGCTCTGTGCATATTTACCAAATGTATGTGATAAGCAACGCACAAACACGAACAGGAGGCGTCCCAAGGAGTACTACCAACTACGTAGTCCGTACATACAACGGAAATGATTAGCAAATGCAGGACGCGCAACGATTGTCAATAATTGAAAAACGCCACCCAATTCTCGAGTCCGCGAATATCTCATCCGAAGGGGACAACCGAAGGAAGCCCACAACTAAACACACCGAGCCATTGTTCAGGGAGCAAGCGAGGCGTGTCGCACCTCGAGGATACGTCCTACCCCGCAGCATTCGTAATCCAATCTTCCTCGACCACCGTCCGAACACTAAGAGGCCAAGGTCTCCACCACGGTTCTCTTTTTCTTTTTTTCTTCTTCTTCTTCTTCTTCTTCTTCTTCTTCTTCTTCTTCTGCTTCTTCTTTTCTTCAGGATGCCTAGTGCGCGTGACTCACTTGCCTCGTTCCATTCGGAGCTCCTCCCTCGTCGGCGACGCCGACTTGTATTAGGGAACGCCATCGGCGAGCCCGATTACGCTCTACAGTTTCGTCATTTACATTTTCGAGTACTGCGTCATTTTTCTCGCAGAGCCCGCAGAGTCCGTTGCTCGTGCAGAATTACACTCGATATACTCGATATATGCGACTCCGAGGCGGCATATTTACGATGTTGCATTCGCATTATGACTTGTTGCCTTCGGCAGTTTTATTAAGTTTTATTAAGCGTAGGGATAACATTTTTTTTTCTTCCGTGGCTTCTGCTGTCCGTAAGGATGGAATGAGTCCTAGCATTTTCAGGTTACAGCGACACGTGATCGTAAGTCACGGATACAAACGACGATGCGTAAATAATAATAACGTGCTGCCCCGTTTATGGACTTATACGTAAAAAAGTTGTAAAGATTTGTATGCACCGTTGACGAAATTTTGTTTAACCAGCCGTAAAGTCACTGCATTAATCTTGTAAAATTATTTGAACGATAAATACGAGACTTCATAAAATAATTGCTTGCCGACGACAGTCGTAATCAATTTATTGGGGTATTAAAGGATTTACTATTATATTTATCTGAATTGCGTACGAAAACGAGAATTCTCCGTATTGAAAAATCCACGACTTCACGAATATTCGAACCACCTATCATTTCACTTGTTAAGTCAAAAAAATTTTAATTTACATACAACGCTTGATAAATAGTATTATCACTTGTCTTATCACGTAACTGCACAATAGATTCATTATATAAAAGTTTTCGTATGTTGAAATCTATGAGCTTACGTGACTATTGGCACTATATATTATTCCGTGCTTAATGAGCGAAAAAAGAAAGAAAAAAAAAATTAAATACTTACAAAAATTTACAACTTAATTTATGCCCATCTGTCGTATATAATGAAATTCCACTCGAAGCAAATGATTTTTTTAATCGATAAAAGCAAAAATTTTATTTTCCCTTGCATGTTTTCCTTCAATCTGTAATTTTTAACATAAAAATAACGGAATTTTTTCAAGAATACAAGCAACATTTAAAAGTATCAAAAGTTTTTTGATATTACTCTAGCCAATTATTTACTAATTAATCGTCATTAATGCTTAAAAAGAGTGTTTCTTAAAAATCCTACACGAGAATTAAAATAATCCAATTAATACAAACGATGCCGTTACGCAGTATCGAATATTTTGACAATTAAATTACCTAGATTATAAATTATGTAAATATAATTTTTAAGCCATACTCCGGCATTGGTGAACTACAATACAAAGAAACAATATGCATACTAAATGACAATTGTGTAACCAAAGATAAGCTGTCGTGTATTCTTATATCTTGACGTTGAGTGTGCGTAACTTTCTATCAACATATACTACATGTATTATACCTTCAAGTGTCATACCTTATCGATGAAACTATCTACTAGAACATATTGTGCTGTTCGCCATCAAATACATCAAATACACTCCAATACACCGATGAAGAGATGTATGAGAAATAATAAAAATTTACCGGTTAGGCATACTGATAAGAGCCACTACCACAACAAGTCGAACTTGTTGCCGTGTAATTTGCCTGTGTATATTTGCACTTACGGGTATTTACTGTCGGCAGGTGCTTATTCGCGTGGACGACTACGTATGGATGGATGGATGGATTACACCTTACCACGGCTCATCCATAACTTTTCTATCTAACTTTCAGCATATTTCGTATTTCATGTATCTTAAAAAATCATCATTCCACCCCATCCCCATCCCCACCCCACCTGCCATTTCGATTCCCACCAAATATTAATATTCGGCCTCTTTAGGAGCTGTACTTCAACTGTTATAAATAGTTATATTTACTTTTTAATATCAACGCATAAGATAAGCTCAATTACTCGACTTAATTGGCAAAATCATTCGAATATCTGATCGCCGCAATCTTGATATCCCTAATACAGACCAATTTATTATCTTAAGATTTATATTTTAATAATTATGAATTATAAGAATTCGTGAGCCACATCCGCTTAATTTAACCTACAATAAAGTATTTCGTATAATAATTATACATTATTATTACAATATGTATCGATAATAATAATAATAATAATAATAATAAATAAATAAATAAATAAATAAATAAATAAATAAAATAAAAAACAAAACAAAACAAAAAAAAAGGCTCTTATCTCAAGTTCATTAACAATAGGCTGCAAAATTAGATTAATCTCTTAAAGACTTATACTTCTAACTGTATTTGATGAACTGTAAAACTATTTGACGAACAAAGAAATACAATTATACGTTAAATTATCTGCAATTTTCGTATTAAACTTTTGCAACATTACTGGCCTTAGTATCCCAACATTTGTCACTTAATTGTAAATTAGTAGATATAAATCATAATAAAATTTAACAAGCTCGAGTGAAAAGAGTTTTTAAGCCTCTTAGATCTCATTCGTTTTTATCTGAGTAACAAATATGAAAAATATCAATATCCTAGCGCATAAGTCCAGTTTGCGCAATCCAATTATCTCTCCCACGCTACTTTGCAATTCAAATGCCTTCCCTCGACAAGACCAAATCTTTGCAATTTTTCTTCTTTTATGTTTTTGTTGTTTCTTTTTTATTTTAAAACGTCTTCTAAAAAAAAAAAATTGATCTTATATCTTTGTAGTTAATTTTTTATTCGTTTGCTTAAGTTTTCTTTCTTTTCCTTTTCTTTTTCTCTTACCTTTCGTTTTGTTTAACGTGAAAGTATAATTAATCATTCTAATGCACTTCTTCGTACGTGCTGTATTTTTAAAATAAGAAAATAGTTGTCGAGTGATGAAACATTATAAATGCATACGTATTTATCAATGTCACTGGCTTTATGAAACGATAATATCGCGCACGTTTATTATGCATCGATAAAATATGCCAAAACATCATCGCCCAAGCGTTCGTAAATTTTGTATGTATGTAAATGCTCGCAAACCAGTTATTATCGCTGGCAAAAAAGTTCGTCAAAAAATACAACTGAAAAAGAAATGAAATTCCTTCCTACCTTTATAAATCTGAGAATGCACTCACTGGTCGTGTTATTAAGGAGAGGCCACGAGAGATAAATGTCGTTGTACATAAGGGCACGTACGTAAGAGCGAGCATCCGCTGGAAAAGTATCCGCCTTGGAAATGTACAATTATATGTTTCGGCCGAAAGGTCAAAGAAGCCGAAGAATAGGACGAAGAGGACGAAGAAGAGTGATAAGTCGACCGCAGCGGCATAAGACAGCATAAGAAAAACGTAAGAAAATGTAAAATCAATTGCGTACCTGGTGGTGCTCTTGAAGAAATTGCTCTCGCGGTTCATGAGCTCGCTGCGGAAGCGCGACATCTCTTCCTCCATTTTCTTCATCTCGGCGTCGAATCGCTCGCGGATGTTGGAAAATTCGGTGTCGATAACGCTGAAGTCACCGAGCTTAATGGGAATGTTGCGCTTGATACCGCTGTCCGCCATTTTTCTCCTTTCGGCTTCTCTCTTAAATCCGTGTGCGATCGTGTGATTGTTGTGTGGCTGTTTATTGTGTGGCTGCTTGTTGTGTGGCTGCTTGTGTGCTGTTTTGTCGCGCACTTATCTCGTCTTCTAACAAAACTCACCAAGGAATAAAAAAATGCCTCGCGTAAATTATATTCCTTTAAGGGACCGCCACAGGGACCTCGATCGCTACACCCTCAATCAAGCAAACTCGTATCGATTCTCGCTGTTGTTTATCTCTCGTGACTCGTCGGCGGAGGGTCGGGGGGAGGGGAATTCGTATGTGCCACGCCAAATACACGATGCGTACGGACTCGTGAAAGACTCGTGCAAGAATGAGCGGCACTCGGCGCCCGTCTGCCCCTTAAATAAGCGCTGACGCGTCGAGCGGGTGGTAATGGTGGGCCGGCGCTCGGGCCTACTCGGGCATTTCCGCCGCGTCGCCGACAGCCGGTCGAACCTTCACGAAGTCGAGACGTGTACACATGTGCACGCTATACGTGCCAAAAAAGACACGCCAACTTCGCGTAATCCTTGCTCGCTTGCGCTTGGGTGTGCGCGCGCTACTTACTTTTCATTTTTTTACATGGAAGCTTCATGCAAATGAAGCTGCTTATTCACCGGCGATTGTTGGATCTGCCGTTATTAATGTGCACGTGTGATGGGAGCAGAATTAAATGTATTTCGAATAGCAAATGCTTGCGGGCTAATTATTCGTCTTATTGTTAAATTGAAAGTGATAATAGTCGAAGCTGCCTCGTACGTCTTTTTGGAGAAAGTCCATATTGGCTCTCGGCAGCTCGTGTATGCATGAAAACGAAAATCTTTGTTCAGTTTATGTTTATCCTTCAACCTTCAACCTACATACGATTGCTTCAACAAAAGAAATATTTCCAAATCTCGAGCCAACTGCACTATCGATCGACATTCGTCTTTTATTTTTTTTTTTATTTTTATTTTTCTAACTCTTTTCTAACCATATTTAACACCATTTAAATCCATTAAATCTATTGACTTTCTAAAAGATGATTATTTCCCTTATTCCAGCAATAAGAATAACACATAAGTTCTTCCGTTGAGCATAATAATGAATTTCGTTTGTTTGCAATTTATGCAAATTGTAATTGTATGTGCAACGTCATCTTTCCCTTATAATAAACATTGGCAAATCTGTTCCAATGCTTAAGTTAAGAAATTTAAATAATTAATATATATATATATATATATAATAATAATAATAATAATAATAATAATAAATTCTTAAGACGGACGAACGTACTATAATGTGGTTGAATAATAAGGAAAGAATTCAGTGAGACGAATTTTTGCCAAAGATAAACCCAGATATGATAAATTAGATGACGTTAATTGTACTATTAATTGTTGACTAGCCATTTTATTTAAACATATATCCACTGGTATTTTATGCAATGAGTGGGTAATAATTTAAAAATATTGCTTTAATTATAATCGGATAAGTATATTTTTGACATCAAATACTCATACCTCGATAATAATTACGCATTATTACATATTAATGAAAGAATTATGAATTTCAATAATATAAATTTTTTATTTTTTATTTTAAATTTAGTTCATTACTAATATCGATGATGTAATAATATACAATTATTCCAATTACCATCGGTAATTTTTTTTGTTTTTTTTTTGTTTTTTTTTTATTTTTATTCTTATTGGACTAAAATATTAAAGCGCAAACATGTTTTCATTTGTTTATAATTTAAGATATCTTAAATAATTTTCGTGATTCATAAATGATACTAATTTCATACATGCTTAACAATATTAGTGTAATAGAGGTGTAGTTAATTATTAAAAAGCCATTATGTTAAAAGTATTTGAAAAAATATTCTTCATATTTATAATTTTGTAGCGAACGTAAAAATTGAAACAAAATTATATTTTCAATTAGGGTAAAGTAATAATTATATTACATTTTCTTATAAATAATTTGTCAATATAAATTCGACATACTTTTTTAGCATAAATTATTTGCTTACTTCGAGCATAGTTGAGAAGAACAAAAAGCTTGATAATAAATAGACAACAAATTGAATTCTTTAATATATCATTATTACAAAACTAAAAATGATAATAAATTTTCTTATTAAATGTATCGTTATAAATTACCAACTAGAATATGATGTTTATCACATGTTATTCAACCAACGTGTTTCATTGTCTAAATGATATTTAAATATTATGCCACTTAAAGTATTTGTCATATCTGATAACGGGTTTTTATAAAAGTGTATGAAATTAGTATATAATTATGCAAATTCAATTGCGTTACAATTACTATCTGATAATAAAATGCATTGATAACTGTTTTAAGCGTATGAAAATGAAAATGGACGCTTATTAATCATTATACAGGCACGCCCGGTGTCACTTTAATTTACAATATTATTTAATCCGAAACAAGTTCGAGTATAAATCCGACGGGCTATTAACAAAAATAGCAATACGAGGAATACAAAGGGAACGTGTGACGATGCGAATGGTTATTACTGCGAGCACATTACCTCTAAAGGAATATTTTGTCGATTTAATTTGGACAATCGTCGTTGGCTGCATCAATTTGAAAGACCAGTCGGATGAATTAAATCCAATCGTCAATGATCTCCAGGCTCCGCTTATTTCGATTCCGTGAGGATAATAAGCAGGATAATAAGGTGCGTATTAGTGCTCATCATTAGCCGTAAATAGGTGCGACAACGGCTCGATCATTTAATGCACGCACGTGCTCGCCAAGATCGATGCAATCGTCAGCGCCAAGTGCATCTGCACTGCACACACGTGTCTAGTATTAAATCAAAGGGCGAGGCTGACGCAGGTGTAGACGAACAGAACGTCCTGTCCAGGTGCTACGAGTCACCGTCCCATCGTGTTCTCCACCCTTAGCCCGAGTTTCCTTGACTTTGCTTTGTGTTGTCACGATATCGAGCTCGAGCTTTGGATTATCGCTGAGCGATAAGCTGAGTAAAATTTAGATTTATGCTGTCTTCGATGGACCATGTCGTCCCTCTATAAAGCTTCTTATTTCTTTCTTTTTTTTTTCTTTCTTTTTTTTTTTTCTTTTTTTCTTTTTTTTTCATTTCGGCATGTCTGTGCTATTTTCAGAGAAAGGCTGAGATGCGTCGCGTTGAGAAAGGAAGTTTGCTTTGACAACGATAAGATTTTTGCGTTGACATGTATTGAAAACAAAAGTCTTTCATACGAGTAGTTTAATTTATCTTTCAAAGCTGTCGGTTTTTAATAAAAATTTAGCAACGTAAAATATAGATGAAGATTTAACGTATTACAATCTTCAATGCATTACAAAAGGGGAATGAAAGTTAAGAAAACGATTGTCTAAAATTTTCATTTCATTAAAACTGTTTGATAGCTCGCACAACTATACTTATAAATACATAATGTGCAATTAAATATATGGATAATCATAATAAATCATCAAAGAGCTATTGAGATGTACTTTGTTCTTTCGTAAATCAAAATGACTGAAGTAAAAACGAGAGTGCAATTAATTAAAATTACTAGTGAGTAGAAAAATAAAACACGTATATTTATTACATTACCGTCAGCAGACTTAATAAGTGCGAAAGAAAATTGTTTTACCGAGTATCGACGAATTATTGGCAAAGGGCAAAAAAATATTTTAGTCTCAATAGAATCATGGATATACAAAATTAGATTATTCATCGTCATGATTTATGAATATTTCTAAGAATATTTCAATTTTTAATTTGCAGTTCGTCTGTTTCAGCTTAATCTATAATAACGCTAAAATACTATTTAGCAAAACAATGTATACGCATACAAGTATAACTCAAATTGCAAAATAATTCAAATACTATTAGCTGGAAGGAATAAAACGAATGGATCTCTGATTACGGTTTTTACAATTATAACTCATGTCACTATTTAACAGTACATATTGAATTATGCAGACGACTTAATTAATGAGAATAAAATATTTCAAACAATAAGGAGATTTGTATATAACGAATATATTTAGGAATGTTGGGTCAACGGCCACGATAATTTAATTAAGAGAGGGCCGAAACATCGTTTCGTGCATGTTTTCTGTGCGAATAAAGTCGCTGATAATTATTCTAAGTAATTAAAATTAATGGTAATTTCGAGCTCCCTTAATAATACCGCGCCTATTACAATTTGAAATACGAATGAGAAATTCCAGAGGCAAATTAAATTAAAATTTAAAAAATTAATTAAATCAGTACAATTAAAGTTAGGCAATAAAAACGCTCTTTTGTTTACTTGTTAACTCCAAATAATGGATAAGTGCAAACAAATTAAAAATAAGCATTGCACAGCTTAGAAGGAGGCTGAAAGAGTTGAAATTGCCATCCGAATACTTCCTGGAATTAAATACCTTAATAGCTCCATACGGTTTATTTACGATCGAAATTTCGATTATTCGCGGATATCTTGCCGAATGATCAAAATCGAAAATGGAACGATGACTAAATGATGCCCATTATGGCCCATTACGTATGGGCGCACTCTGTGTACCGAAAAAGATTCCAAATCTGCATGACGCTAATCACGTTACTACTATAGAGATGATTTCGTAACTCATTTGGAGGTTGATCATAAAAAACGTCCGCACGAGACTACATTTTCGTGCGATATAAACGAATGACTAATTTCGATGTTTCTAGAACTGTTGTAAACATTACTTTATCCTACAATAGAAACATCATCGAAACTATGAATTATTTAAAATAACGATAACTATGGCTTTTTCATGGCATGTATTCATTTGAGGAAACTAAAATTACTATTGTAAATAAACAGGACACTTTTTTGTCTACAGGATTACTCTACATTGGGCGCATTGGAGGCTTATTAAAGCGAATACTAAAACATTCTCGAAAGTTCGTTTCCAATGGTACGAATACAATTGAATAAATTGTTGATAATTTGTAAAAATTCTTTATAAAGTGAATAGAGAGAGAGAGAGAGAGAGAGAGAGAGAGAGAGAGAGAGCTTGAATTTGTTATTAAAATAATAATAATAATAATAATTAATCGTATACTCGACATTTACCATTAACTTTAAACATTATTATAATGGCTAACTTAATAAATTCCATCCATATGAAAAGACTATAAATTTTATTTCTATTGACGAAGAAAATAAAAGCAATCTTCTTTCAGCGCAGCATTAACATAAAACAACGTTATTCTCATGACCATTTGTAGAATTAAAAGGACATTACTTATTATTCAATCACTAGAGTTACTAATAGTAAAAACTAAAGGAGTATTAATGCATCGAACTAACTAATGCAATTTGGCCATTTTTAACGGTTTCGGTGTAATTATCAACGTAGCGAAGCACATTATTATAATATAGCATATATTGGTAATGCCAAACTAATAAGACCAAATTAATAAGACGTTAGAACAAAGTTGACTATATTTAAGAAAGTCGCGCTCGAGTGAACATTCACGGCTTAACGAACCCCGTAGTTAGCCTCTCGGTGCGCATGGGCGGAAGAAAAAGAGGCCGCCGGATGATACGTTCTACAAGTATTCTTCATATATCCTGAATCGAGAAAAAGCTTATTAATTAGACAATTAGGACGGGCTTTCATCGCTGTTCGTTCGGAGCTTTGGAAGCTAAACACCCCTGATAATCCATTAATTCATTGAGCCTCTCCCGCTCAGCAACGACTTCCTGCTCGACCTCCGATTTTATATACCCACTGACTATGTGTCTTCATCTCCATCTCTCCTTCACGCCTACAATCACGGCGGAGAGGGAGTGATGGAGGAGGAGGCGGTGGGGGAGGGGGATGGGGAGGGGGGTGTGGCTCATTATCTTTATTTCTAGCTTCTTCCAACCAAACTTTCTCCGCTACTTCCTTCGCCGCCTTTTCCGCCTTTTCGACCGAGCTCGAGAATAATAACTTGAGCCGAATGC
>NW_011948424.1:6031050-6123005 GCF_000503995.2 Ceratosolen solmsi marchali | reverse complement strand
GTCATAAGTTGGAAAACGTCGTAGTTGCCCGAGTCGGCCAATTAAAAATTACTTATCCGTCGCTTTTCAATAATTTTTCTCTCTATTAGCCAATAATGAAACGTGGATTGAATTAATTGCTAGTGCGGAACATTCCACCAACCAAACAAAAAGTTCAATATCCTTTTTAAACAATTTCCATTATGCGTGTAATAAAGTTTCGACATACATTCCGCCAATCGGCAAAGTAATAAAAAAAAATTTATTATTATTATTATTATTAGTATTATTATTATTATATCTTTATTTTTTTGTTTGTTTGTTTGCTGTTGTTGTTGTTGTTGTTGTTGTTGTTGTTGTTGTTGTTGTTGTTGTTGTTGTTGTTGTTGTTGTTGTTGTCGGTGGTGGTGGTGGTGGTGCTTCAAATACATTATTTGCTTCTTATTGGCCGGTTATTGAGACGTTACGGGTACTTTGTTACTTAATACACATTGCATGCGTGTGAGTATATTGAAAACAGAATATTTGGCAAATGGCTATTATGTAAAATAGCTTGTAAGATCGTGTTACTCTCACTTACACCGTATAATGGGAAGGAAATAACTATATTATTCCTTGGACAATCTTTAAAACAAGAGTCTTGACTAATACATTGACAAACAGCGCCACGTAACAATAAAATTTAATTCGGAAACGGAACGGCCAAAATATCCAAAAATATAAGATAACATTGGGAAATAGGAAGAGAGCAAGTAGGAAAGATTTTAAGCAACATTATTAAAGTGTGCATATGTACGTGGACGAAGCAGTTGTGCGGTGTTTCTGCGGCCCACGCGTACCGCAATCCCAAGACCGAGTGTGTCCCGTTTTAACTTCAATTCTATGTCGCTCGGAGATGCTCTCATCATCGCTTTGTCATAAATACCAAACTGAAAAGGAGCAGATATTTTTATAATGACGCGTATGTGTTTCTACGAAAGAACTGGGCTATTAAGATTGTCGTGCGGGAACAAAACTTCGCGCGTTTTCCGAATGTATTATGGCGCTGCTTTTTTCTCTCCTTGCTTACAATACTTAATAAATAACATTAGTTTGCAAATGTGACATTACGCGTGTGCGAATCTTTTTCACGTATTAATTGGGCTATTATCGGGCGCGGATATAACAGTTTGCCGCACCATTTCATCAATCAAATTTATTTCACCGTTATTATTAACTATTTTGTGGGTACTCTTGTTGTAGCTTAGGAGCGATTATACTGTCGCAAAAAGCTTGATGATTCACAAATCAACGAACGTTTATTTATTATTAAATTTATTCTAGGCAAAGTACATAGATTCATACATTCTCAATAATTAAAATCAATGTCTTTCTCACTCTCTCTCTCTCTCTCTCTCTCTCTCTCTCTCTCTCTCTCTCTGCCCGTTAGAAATGGATGGTAAATGAAGAAATTTTCAAAAACAACAATATATATGCATTTCTTTACATAATTATTTATTTTCCATCAGTAATCATGACTTCGTAAAGTGTATATTCAATTTTTGTTTTTGTTAAACATTAATATTTTTTCAAATAAAGACAACATTTTATCATTTAAGTATCATTATCTCCGGATCATAAATAAACTATCGAGCTTATTTTCATTCAGCTATTTCATTTATATTTCAAATATAATTATGCGTTTAGAAGTTCTTTAAGAGAGAAGAATGCCAAAAAATAATCGATTTTCGTTGAAAAGTTTCTTTATCACTCATCAATTGCCAACAAATAGCAATTTACGCTAATAACGTGTCACAGTAAATTATCTTATTAGATTTATGCAAATATTCAACTGATATAATGAGTGCAATTTCATAGTTGAATTAAAAACCTAATTTTCCAAAAAAATTCAAAAAAATAAAAAAAAAAGTGATTAAAGAATTTTCATAATTGTCAAATACATTAAATAGATTTTTATCAATAATAATTATATTACATAAACATATGCAATGCATAAATATTTATAATTATTGAAACAGAAATATCAATAAAACACATAAAAATATAAATATAAGAATAATACTTCTAAAACCACGTTTTTTTTTTTTTTTTTTTTTTTAAAGATATTACACGTAAATGTTCATACAGAAAGTATAGCACTTTCAAGGATTATTTTTGAAATTTATCTTATTAATTTAGCTTATTACTTCATAATATTAAGCTGATGCAAAAATAATAAACACATACGCGCGCGCGCGCTCGCGCGCGCACACACACACACACACACACACACATATTGTTTAAATCGTTGACTCATCGTGTGAAGAAGTTAAACTTTAAGCGAACTTAAGGCGACGTTCTATTACTTAAGCTTTCGATAGGACTGTTAAAAATACATTCACAAGTCATGCATATTTCGGATAATATAATTCACTGAGAATTAAATATTTTACTTTATTTGCATTTAAAATTGTACGAGCATTGCAAGTAATGCAATTTTTTTAATAAAAAATTCCCTTGTGTGTCTTAAAGTAAACGATGCTATTTACCGACCGAGTCGACGTTCAAAGTCTTCAAAAACATTTATTTTGAACACCATAAGGAGCTGTAAGAAATCCCTCGAGCACACGAGGAACGCACTCATTCGCTCCCGAAGGACAACAAGGCCAAGTTTTGTAAATTGTTTAAATATGAAAGGAACGCTAGAGGCAATTTAACTACCGAATTTTTGAGGGGCCACGGGTTCTTCGCGAGCCGCCTAAACGATGATCGCGCACTTATCCGCAGAATCATCGGTTTATTTTTCATCGCGTCGACCCGAAGAGCTGCTCGTGACGCGTCACCGAACGCCTCTCTTCCTGGCTCTCGGCTAACATTTTTTCTGCCACGACCCTGACGTGCCATTCGACGCAAGATTTCGGGACCAGCAAACGCCGGGCAAACGCGGCCGATTTCTGTCTCATTTAAAAAAAAATGCGCCTCACAATAGTGTTTGTTCTCCGTGTCACGAGCGACGTCGGCACTCAATGTCACGGATGTCAATCAATGAAAAAAAGAAATAATAATAATAACAACGACAACAACAACAACAAAAATAACAATAACAATAACAATAATAATAACAATGATAATAATAAGGAATCAATGGGTCGCCAGCAATTAGTTAAACGTCTCTACAGGAAATTGTTCGCACGTGCATTAGAGCATTAGATTTTATTTAATACCGTAAACAGTATTTTCATACAAGTTTATTACATGTAATTGGCAAATTAAGGGGCAATTGGAACGTAAATAAGAAATTGTCAAAATTTCATTTCTTATCCAATTGAATAATCAGCAAAATGTCTATTATTTAATTGCTTTCGACATTGGCCATCTCCATATTTTTAATAATCGAAGGAGAGAATTCGTGTATCTATATGAACGTGTTACATGACACGAAAGAAAAATTATTGCAAGGAATTTTTTTATACAATGATCGTGATACATGTATTTTTTACAAAAATCCAGGTACGTTAAAATTTGTATAAAATTGAAATGACATCCTGTGCAAATGTGCTTCATACTATATATTGATAATTATGGTCGATATTATACATTTAAAGAATATAAAAATTTTCATCCAAAGTTATCAAATTAAGGCACAACGAATGTACATTTTAAGAAAAAAAAAAAAATGATCGAAAGCTTTACATCTTAATATCTCAGCTTGTGTTTATTTGTCTTAAGTCAATAAGATTATTACTGCATTTATAAATATATACACGTGTAAGTTTATCGCATCTGTTAAGCGTATTTCCAGATTGAAAGGATACGCTGGTTAAGTAAGGATCCCGTGAAGCTATTTATTTCAGACCTTCGTATCCATCTCGAGAAATACACGAGTGCATTAAGACAAGGAGACCGGCGACAAGTTTCAGCTCTAGCTAAGTGTGTCAATGTCACGAAACGCCTTTACCTGGACTTCAAACTATATGGAATGACGCCTTTTCTGTCAGCACGATTCCCTTGTCCCTGTTTATTGCAGCGAATGTTTATAAGAAAAGAAAGTTCACTCGATCCTATTGCACGCGCACTTTAATTTTAAGCTCGCAAAATATTTAGCCCATACATTGTGTCAGTTTAAAAATTTTATAATTACAAGACATCGAACCCTTTACAGGATACACTGATTAAACTCGGATTAACGAGCGTCAAAAAGAAAAAAGTCATAGAAAAATGAATAAAATAAATATTATGAGAAGATGAATACAATAATATCGTCTCACAACTATAATACACGACCAATCAACATCTACTTCACTATATATTTTACATATTTTTCATATTTCATATCAATATTTTATATTTAATGACTTTTTATTTCATTATTCCAGCTATTTTACACAGTATATTTAACGTTTTTACACATTTTTATTTAATAATCCAATCTGCGTTAAACATGTTTGTCGTTTTCGTTTTTTTTCTTTTTCTGTTTTTTTGTTCGCGATCGATTAATATCCTTTCAATACAAAACTCTCGCGCAAAACAAACGACTACATAAGCATCAATTGCTAAATGTATTCAAAGCGCATTTTAATACAATTAATCGATCGCATTCGTTGAAACTTAATGGCTACGGCATTTCGTAAGAAATAATTAGCGCTTCAAGCATATTTTCTAAGCAACGTTCTGTGCGCTCCGTGAGAATTAAAATTCCAAAGTTTTGATTTTTAAAGTGGCACGATATCTAGTTAACCAGAATCATAAATACCGCAATTCATGCGTATACGCCACATAATAATAATCGTGCCGTTGCTGATAAATGATGATGAATGATGATGAATGATGACGAACAATGACGACAATAGAACGAGTTTGCTTTAATTATATTTACACGTAGCCGTGCGACTGCTAATAGCTTGCCAAATTGATATACCTTTAATTATTATTTATCGACGCAAATGACACAATTAGCCAACGACATCGGTACTCTACAATTACAAATTCATCATGGGCTGAGCCATTTAATTGAATAGATAAGTGCTGGATACGTCAGGTATGCTATGTTAAGATACCTCTCGAACGCACAATATGACGAGGGAAAATTAACAAACGGTTAACAGTCCCGGGAAAATTTAAATAACGAAACTTACTCGCGCACCAACAGCACTCGCCGTTACATCGTACTTTTTCTTTTTCTCTCTGCCTTCCAAATATAACCATTAATGCATGAATCATCCGAACAAAAATAGCGAGATTCATCTATATTTGCTGAAAGCAAATAACGCGCTCGGAGCGGACAGGAGGGACGTAACCGTCGACGTAAAAAGAAGCCAGGGGTCCTCGTCGAGCGGCCGCCGAGCCCTGAGCTGCCGCAAGGGCCGAGGGCGACGGGTAGCTACGGAGAGCGTGCCCTCGGTAACAACGCCGCCGACGCCACCGACGCAATCACCACCGCCTCCGCCACCGCTAAACCTCGACGCGTACTCCGCGCCACCTCCTCCTCCTCCTCCTCCTCCTCCTCCTTCTACCTCAGCCGTCCTCTCCCGGGCCCCCGACCCGATCACCATCGCGCCTCGGCGCCGCGTGGGAGAACTAGAATTCGCCGTGCCTGACGTCAGCCCGACGGAGGGCCGCCGATCCGCGGCGAGATCGATCCGAGGCGTCGGCGCACGCGCTGCCTTTATATGGGCCTCCGCCTCTATCGCTCGCCTCCTCTCCTCGCCATCGTCGTGGCAGCCGCCTCGTCGCTGAACGAAAGCACGCCGCCTCCTTTGATGCCGACATGCCCATTCGGCATCATCCTGGAGAGTCTGCGGAGACCCGTCGGTAGCCAAGAGCGCCCGCGGGTTCGCGGGTGCCGAGCTAAGCTGCCGATGCTCAGAAGATGAACACGGAATCTAATTTGATAGCGATGTCTCGGTTGCCAATTATGATTGTCCGTAGAATGCTCGTATGGAAAGACTCGAGGATTTTTGCTTATTTAGCGGAATTATCGGGTGTTTGGGATGATAAGTCGGGCATACTTTATGATTTGGCTTGTTATTTTGTTTATGTCGACGCAACAATACGAATTGAACTGCATGCTTTTATTTTTCTGCTGATATGCCGTAGCTGTGGGAGCACAAGAACCTCGGGATGAACAAATTTCGGTTGAACAAAATGAACGAATAAACGAATGAACAAACGAATAAAAAGCATAAAGTAGTTAAACGAAAGATATAATGAGCAGTCTGTATTAGTGGTTGAATTCATCGTTATTATATTATGTTCTTTTCAGATTATTGAAAACAAATTTTATTCCAATGTTTTTTCGACGAATCTAAATTAAAAATACGCGCATGGATCGGCACTAGTCATCGCTCATCATTATGAATAAAGTCGTTTAATTTTATCATGCTTGACATTTTAAGTTAATTACGTGGTAATGATCAAGGCTTTACTTACGGATGCTGTCACAAACGAATAATCTTGACCTTCAACACCCACTATAAAATAACGATCGATTCATATGTTGTACGCTCATCCCTGCTAATATTCACGCGATGTAACCATAGATTCGAGCATCGTTGAGCGTGAATTTTCCAAGCTTTGAATGATGATGGAATATCAATTATAGCGCGGCCGTTGTTTTTATTTGTATTCTTTTTTCTCTCTCTCTCTCTCTCTCTCTCTCTCTCTCTTTTTTCATTGGTATGCTCTTTCCGAATGTGGAGAGAATCGAGGGAAAGACTTTATGTGACATTACTACCTTTACTGCTATACCTTTTCTTGTACTCTGACTCATCATTACGCAGTCACAGTTTGTATTTACTTGCAAAATTGGCACTTTGCTAATAAATACACTGAAAACATATGTATTTTTTTGCATCTAAGATATTTCTATCCATTTTCTTTCAAAGATTAAATTAGAAACTTGAGAGATTTATTTTTAATTTGTAACTCACAGGTACGGTTCATTATTATTGATACGTTCACAAGCGCGTAAAAGTGTGTGCGAGTATATGTGAGTTTGTCATGCGCGAATTATATATATATATATATATGTGTGTTATGATTATATGAAATAATAATAATAAATAATCAAATAATATAGGTAATGATATTTATATGATATTTTTATATTTTATGTAATTGGTTGGTTCTTAAATACAATATAACTTTATCTTTATATACATTGAATATAAACAATACAACATTATCAACTCCTTGCTTATTTTAGAGTATTTCAATTGCAAAGTCTAAATTAAACTTATGATGGTTTTTCATTTATCCGATAATTTATTGAAGTATAAATGTTCCAAATGACTACAATCAATAACATTATTTATAGTTTCTTAAATATGTCTTTAGAATATCCGTTACTCTTATAACATACCCAAGTGGTTGAAAATGAAAATAAATTTAAAAAGAACTTAGGAGAATGTCAAGAAACGACTAAAAAAATATTTAAATGCAAGCATCAATAAGGGGTCCAACTTGTAGTGACTATACCCTAAAACATCGCGACTATCTCAAAATTTGTTTTAAGTTAATAATAGCTAAGTATGTTACTCGACAGGCAGCTAAAGGCAAGGGAGAGAGATAGGTAGATGCGTAGATAGATAAATAAATAGATAGAGATGGATAGATTTATGGATAGATAGATAGCGAGAGAGAGAGAGAGAGAGAGAATAAAAACCAACAATCACCTTGCTTCTATAATTTTTCATATTTTCAAAATTTTCAGTCGGATACTGCAAATTTTACTGACATACATTCATATATGAAAGGAACACCTGACAATGACTATACTCTTAAAAGCCCGTAACAGCTCATTTAAATATTACTATTAACATACATTTAGATATTATGCTGGTATTTCTTCTAAAATACTTGTCTATAGAATATGTAACATAAAAACATATATAAAGTCCTATTATATTAATTTCATAATTTAAACAAATTCAAGGGATTTCTTATTATATTGAAATCTTTCAAATCCTTCGTTTAGCAATATATGCAGTTTTAGAATATTTCTTTTAAATACAAATATATAAAATTCTTCTGATAGCTATTTTAATAAATTTCTTCCATCATAAAATTTTAATTTTTTAATATAAAAAGAGTAAAAGTATTTTTGAAAAATAAAATTAATTATATAAATATGGCTCTTTACTTTCATATGCTTCTTGCAATATTGAAATACTAAAAGGTAAATTAAAAATGTATATTAGATATTTAAATTGTTTAAATTTCTGAATTTAAATTATTCAAAATATATACAGAGAATATTGTTGACATAAACTATTTTTGACATAATTATGCACATTATTTATTTCGAATGGGATTATATTTCAGTTTTCTTTGTAAAAAGAAAGAATGTATTTTATTTATCAAGTAAAATTATATTTTTATATACTTATGAGCTTTTGCATCAATGTTATATTAATATAATAGTTTGAATGCATTTAAAAACGACATTCAAATCATATATAAATACATTTGATTATAATTAATATTTGATTAATTTAATAAAATTGATTGCATAGCTTACGTTAACTAATATTAATTAATCAACGTTAATTATATATAAACATTTCTTCGAAATATGCCAAAAATTAAATTTAAATTATAAAGAAACAATGATAAAAGTTACTTCTATTATTATTGGACATTTAACGATGCTCGACTCTGACATTGATCCTAACTCTTTCATTGCTTATTTCATTTGGTCATATATCTAGTACTTCGTAAATAATAAACATAAATATAATTTAATTAATTGCACGTGCCTATATGTACAATCGATAAATGATGCTATTGCAACATATAAATCATAGTTTGAATTTACGCTTTATTTAGAGAATAGTAGTAATTAAATACTATTAATGCCATCTTACAGTGATCTAGGGAACAGGCATTAATACATTTATCTTTCTGATTTACCAACTATTTTTGCACCTTAATGTGGCATTAAATTGAGGAAGCTTAATTTTAGAAACGTATCGTCTTTGTTAAGAAATTTTTTTTTTAATATGCCAGTACGTAATATATTTTCTTAAACCAATGGATTTTATAACTTATTATATATATTCTGCAAAATATAAAAATTGAGTATTTAATTTAATTACAATATTGTGATTTCATAATAATTAAATACTTTAATATCTGATATTAATAATTTTAGTTTACATTGGCTTAAATCAACGAAATTCATAATATAGTTTTAATAAATATTGAATGATATTTTGGAAGAATTATCGAATTAATTAATTAACGAATAAATTTTTTCATTAAATTTGTTAATATAAAATAAGCCGTATAAGTGATTTGATTCGCCTTTACAGATTAATAAATATTAAAATAATAATCTGGATACATTAATAATATAGAATTTAAAATACAGTTTAAGTGTTATTTGTAATGATTATTATTGAAATAATAATTTAAATAACATTGTTCGAAATATGAAAGCAATTGCTTTATTATCGGTAGAACAATGTAATTATTAAGTTATTTATCATAGAAAAAAAAAATAGAGTTATAATAAAGGAATAAAGGAACTAAACTTATCTCTACTTGTTCTAAGTAAGAGAAATTGAACATAAATAAAATAAAAGCAGAAAGATAAAATAACTTTGAGTGGAAAGTCTATTTTTAAATAAATTACTTTAAATAAATTTTAAAAGAAAATATTATAACAACATGATGCGATTTATGAGCTTTCTTAAACGTAAAAATAAAAAAATGTTTAGTCTTTAATTGAAATGTTTATTTACAGAAATTGAACAGAATTATTTTCATAATATACGGATATTCAATAATTATTATTATCGCGATATTAAGGTTTAATGTAAATTTAAGCCAATCAAATTCAATTTTGAATTATTGAATTACGTTATATCTTCACATTTTCCTTAAGCTTTTCTTACTTCACTGCTTTTACAAGAAATAATGTTTATATTAAAAAATACCTTAAAGCCTTTGATATTGAAATTGGGTGATGGAAAAATATTTATTGAAATGCTTGGAAAATGGGATAATAAATATTACAGCGCCATCTGTCTATTATCATGGTAAACAAATTGTCACCGCTTGCCCTCTTGTCGGATATTTTAATTTAAAGGGGTTAATTTAATGGAGAATAGAAGAACTATGAAAAACAATAGAAATAACCACAATAATAATACAAATAATAATCAAAATGGAAAAAAGCCATTTAATAAAAAGAAATATCGGGAACAGAAGTATAGTAACAAATTTAAAGGTAAACAATTTGGTTATCTATTGGATTTTTGAGGTTAAATCTTTTTTAACTATTGGTTAGGAAGAGGCCAGGAAATTTTGACACAATTTTATATTATTTTATCTGAAAATTTGTTTATTTTCATTAGTAAATCAATGGGAAGAGAAAAGGAGAAAAATAGTTCTGAAGGAATTCATGAAAGATTTGAAGAACGATAAAGATAACAAAATTGATTTTTCCATCAAAAATTTCAAAAATAAATTAGATAAAGAAAGGTAATAATAATAACAACAACAAAAATTATTAGACTAAGTTTTGTAACTAAAAGCTCGATTATGATAATTAATTAAAAATCAAATGAATTTTCAGTTGTAAAATAAATAGAAAATCAAAACCTACTTGGTTTTCTATCAGACAAGATATATTAGAGAAACAACAAAAGAAGAAGGAAGAAATTTTAAAAGCTAAACAAGAGCGAGAAGAAGCCTTAAAACAATATAAACAGAAAAGAATGAATACTTATAAGCAGTTGTCAAAAAAAACTAAGAAAGGTCAACCAGTAATGAGCGGTAGGATAGAACTTCTGCTAGAAAAGATTCAACGGAGTATTTAACGCGTGCTAGCCATGAACTGCATTTATAATTTAATTGTTTAATTTCGATTACCATGTACATATAATAATACATATTGTTTTTATCAAAAAAAAATATATATTACACGAATAGTTAATCTTTTTCTTCTTTGTATAATTCGGATTTACTCAACGCTAAAAGTAATGGCAAACTCATGGCCACCAAGGACATAACGATCGATTTGATTTATCCACTCTTACATTCACAAAGCACGTAAAAACTAAAAATATGAAAAATTCGGGCAAAATTTAGGATGGAAGTAAGCGCGCTTAATAGTGACACTTTAATGTCACTTACGTATTAATGTGTCGTGCTTAAAATGAAATAGATGGATTGTTAAATATGAATGTATTCATGTCGTTAGGCCAGTCGGTCATCAATTTTATCGAAACCTCCAGTCAGAATTTCGTAATTGCAGAAAACGCCCTCGACACTTTCAACCCTAAATAACCGAGCACGAAAAACTGCAGCTATCGCAAAGTAAAAAGTCTCGCGGTATTTACGATTAAAGAAAAATAACGATAACAATAATAACAATAAATAAAAGATAAAGAAACAAAATAAAATGAGGGGTGAGAGGCAGAGAAAGGACCGCCAGAATTCGACTAACAAGCCTCATCTCTTCATCATTATCATGATTATCATCATCGGAGCACAGCGCGACAAAATGTGCGCGCAACCATGGAAATTGTTTGCGCTCGCGAAAGTTGTAAAAGAAGCCGGGGGGAGCGGTATCGGAACGAACGATAAGGAAGTCTACCAGAGGATAAATCCGAACCCGAGAGCGACGAATTATCGGATCGAGTGCTGCGGCACAGTAGATTTTCGAACGACCGTGGGAGCTCGGCGCGCGCATGCGTACAAGTAGCTTAACAGCGGGGCGGACGACTGCGGAAGAAAGAGCCACGATAGCAGCACACACCGATAACCGTTGCTTCGAATAGCCCTCGGCGCGGTTGGGCGCCTCAGCTACATATATGACCCACAGCCGTCAGCGAGCGTACTCCGGTGGTGCTGCGAGTGTGCTGCGGTGCTAAGGGACCGAGGGTGATAAGGGGAGGCGAGGACGTGCGAGTGCGAGCATCGGGTCCGGCGATTGTGCAAATGGCGACAGGCGCGAAGAATACCGCAGTGGCTGCTCGCGACTGAGTGGAACAACGAGTACACAGCCGCGACAAGTGTGTGCGTCTGTGCGCCAGGAGGTGCCCGAGGAGCGACGCTCAGCCTAGGGCCGGCTAACTAAGACTACACCGATAAGCCATCCGAACCCGGACGGGGGGCACGTCACCAGGATACCGTTTCCCAACTAAGTGAGTAGTACTGGCTGCAACGGCCGCCCTTTAATTCCCCGGATCCTCATCTACCGTGTTTTTGATGAGAGAGAGAGAGAGAGAGAGAGAGAGAGAGAGAGAATGAGAGAATGAGTGAGCGTGTGTTTGAGAGAGAGAGAGAGAGAGAGAGAGAGAGCGAGGGGGACATTACCTCGGCCCAGTCACCATCCTCCCTCTACCCCCCACCCCACCCCACCCCACCCCCTTACCACTCTCCTAACTCGTAACGTCGACGTTGAACAGGACGATGATTTACTCCTGCTCGTCCTCCTTACGTCCGTCCCACTCATCGTTCACGATATCGCGCTCCCCCGATTGTCATTTATTTAATCTGTTAGGATGGCCACGACGACGGTAGGCCAATCATAATTAGCCGGCCACGGACTCGAGCGCCGGGGATCCGTCGCTGCCCCTCATTCTCGCCCATCCAATTTTTTTCATCATCATCTTTTCTCTCAAGCTATGCGATAGACGTAGAGACAGGCGTTAGATCGACTCCGTCCTTGTCTCTCACTCTCTCAATCTCTCTCTCTCTCTCTCTCTCTCTCTGGGGGTCATAAGTGCCGTTGGTCTCTCTCCCGTATCGAGCCGCTCCTGCTGCTCAGCCATCGCCGTATATGTTGTTAGTTTATCCCCCAGTCGATGACCCGTTTGATACATCTTGTCAAAAAGTCGGGAGTCGTGCCAGTGGCAGTCACCTTTGCTTCACCTCTTCGAGCGCAACGGGTACACGCGCCAACCCCTGCTTTTCTCTCCCTTTCTAGCACGCACGCACGCACGCACGCACACACGCACGCACACTTTACGAGATTTGGAATTGAATTTATCAGCCGGTTCTCTAAGACCAATTATGCGCATCATACACCCGGAGTAGTAATTTAGGTGAAATCGTTAATAGAAAGCAGAGTACAAGTGTGCCTCGAGCTTCTTCGCTGTGCCGTCGCAATTTGAAGAGATTAAAGCATGAGATTGATTTTAATTATACATTTTTCTTATCCGTTTGAATACGCGTTCAAATTCGCGTTAAATAAGATAAATAAGTGTGCTTGCAGTTGTTGACCGCCAATAAGGCAATTAATATTCAGCTGATATTGCGAAAACAGTCGAATCTTTAGATTTCCGTTAAGCAATCGTTTTTGTCTATGAAAGGGAAGCGATTGTTGAACGATGGACGATTACATATCAATTCGATGCTAAAGAGTGTTCCAAGCGATGAGGTTGTTGCGATGAAACGAGCGAATGGTCTGCAATTTATGTAAATGGGTAAAATAAAAATAATAGGTATTATATTTGTGTGGATATGCCTGTAATGAGAAGTAGTGACAAGTATTTCTTGCGCCTGTTAAACAAATTTATAATGCCGAATGAATGTGTAGAAGAGAAGAAAAAAGTGTTCGATGAAATAATAAAGGTTCTCGTTGTGTCTGTAGTTATGAGAAGACGACGTGTTTATACAATCATGACCAGAGTGCACTTATTTAAACTTGCATGCTAAATTGATTTCAAACATTTCATTATCAATTTCTCTTGTTACGCTCGATGAGCTATTGTATATAATTTTAAATAAGGTTTAATAGATTACACAGATTAATGAGACTATTAAATATTTATATCAGGTGTTTGCTCGTCATCTAGAAAGAAAAGATGCCAGCTGTACGAGGAGATGGCATGCGAGGTCTTGCCGTTTTTATTTCAGATATTAGAAACTGTGAGTATTTATTTTGACCAATCGACAATTAAAGCAAAGTAATGCAAAGCTTCAGTAATAAAAAGTCTATAACTTCCCGCAAAATCTTCATTGGAATATTATCAAATAACTCAACGTTATTGTAGAGAAAAGTTTTCTTTATTAGTATATAATGATTTTATGCGCGCTATGCCCTAGTGCTTATTATATCTAATCTCATTGCAGTTAAATGAAGAGTTAACTTTACGAAAGTAATTCAATTTTGACTTAATGTATGATTGTAATATGAATATTAACTTTACCAACATACCATTAACTTACTCTACCAATTACACAATAATTATTCAATTAAATTACCAAATTGAGTTGTTTTTTTTTTCCCAATTATTAATTACAATAAAGTATATATAAAGTGTGACAATTACAACTTAAACATTTATAATTACATAATACATAATTCTTATATAATTCAATTTTTTATAATTAAGCTATCAATATGTTGAAAATCAACTAATCATTATTATCTAGTATTTTCAATTATTAGCCAATATACCGTGAGAGATTTTAATTTTTTATTTTGAGAATTGAAAATTGCATTGAGAGTAGTATATTGTTAAATTATATGCGTTAAACGTGCAGTGTTGAAAATAATTAGAAATTAAAAAATTAGAAATTAGAAATTATATTTCTTATGTTTTCGTGGCTTCATAACTGTTTCCATTAATTAGTAATAAATAGCCAAAATGTGCAAAAATTTCTTTTTTAAGTAATATAATTGTAATACGATGACAGAATTATTTATTTTATTTTTGCTTACCATAAATTTGGACATAAATTAATTCACCCTCGCTCGGTGTATCCTTATTCGTGATATATTGTAGAGAAATAAAAATGAGTCAGTGGAACCTCACAATTAAGGCAGAAAATTACGAGATTTGACATGCAGAACATGGGAATGGGGGGCGGAGTTTTGATATAAGCCTATCTTATATTGATAGAGCAGACTTTTTTCAACGTCATCATAAGTTAACGCAATATCAAATCAATGAAACATTCTCAATATTTTACCATTCGACTATCTTAGATAACTATTATAATAAATAGAGTATAAAGAATTTTTTTTCTTTTTTTTTCTTCTAATTTTACACTTAATCATCAATTATCTAAAATGCAAATATAAAAGAAAAATGAAATTATCAATTGATATGATCAATTTGCCATTAGGCCCAAGTAGCATTGTCTTAATCATATTTTACAAATATTATTTCATCCTATATTAAGACATAAATATTTATTTCCTTTGTATTTTAAAATTATTTTTTTTTTTTTTTTAACTATTCTCTACAATAGGTAAAAGTAAAGAAGCAGAAATAAAGAGGATAAATAAGGAGTTAGCAAATATTCGAAGTAAATTTAAAGGTGATAAAACACTCGACGGTTATCAGAAGAAAAAGTATGTATGCAAGTTGCTTTTTATTTTCTTACTCGGCCATGACATTGATTTTGGGCATATGGAAGCAGTCAATCTTCTATCATCTAACAAGTATTCGGAGAAACAGATTGTACGTAAACGACTTACTTTTACACATCTTATTGTAATGTTTAATATTATTAATTAATTGACTTTCCTTAGGGATATTTGTTCATATCAGTCTTAGTTAATACAAATAGTGACCTAATTAAATTAATTATACAGAGTATAAAAAATGATCTTGGTTCTCGTAATCCGGTTCATGTTAATTTAGCTTTACAATGTATTGCAAATATTGGAAGTAAAGATATGGCTGAGGCCTTTAGGAATGAAATTCCGAAACTTCTAGTATCTGGGTAAATATCAAATTTTGTATATATTGTATAATATTGTAAGCGAAGCTGTAAAGTTCTCAACGATCATAGATAATATGAGAAGAAACAGAGTGCAAGCATATTAAAAATCTAATTGAAAATTTGATTGATTATCCTTGAGGAGCCTATAGTATTAAAAATTAAACTAAAATAGTTAAAAGGAAAATTAAATTTTTTGTGCGTTAGAAGGATAACGATGTAGGTTCTGTTTCTCCTCCCATTAATCACCTCAATCAAATCAATTAATTACATTTTTCACATAGTTCATTTAAAATACAAAATTATTAACAGAGATACAATGGATGTCGTAAAACAAAGTGCTGCTTTATGCCTATTGCGACTTTCTCGTTCAGCGCCTGAAGTGGTTACTGATGGAGAATGGACATCTCGTATTATTCACTTATTGAATGATCCACACTTGGGAGTCGTCACTGCAGCAGCTTCCTTAATTGAAGCTCTTGTTAAAAGGAATCCAGATGAATACAAAGGATGCGTTAGTCTTGCTGTATCTCGTCTGAGTAGGGTACGAACGAAACTTCAATATTTTGTTCAAGTCGCTAACGTTATTTATAAAAATATATTCTCTTCAGATTGTTACAGCAAGTTATACAGATCTCCAAGACTACACATATTATTTCGTTCCTGCTCCCTGGTTATCTATTAAATTATTGAGACTTCTTCAAAATTATCCCCAGCCAGGTATTTAAAAGGATAATAATAACTTAAATATAACGAGCATTTGGCAGCACACGTCTTATATATTTATTGATAATTTATGCTTTTTCATTCCTAACTAAATATTCGGTTTTGTTACAATAAATTAATGTAAATAACTCAATTAACCAATAAACAATGCAATAATCAATAAATTATAATACACAAATAATCTATTATTTTCTTATTTTATCTAGCTGACGATCCTGGCGTAAGAGGAAGACTGCAGGAATGATTAAATAAGACCCAAGAGCCACTAAAGTCAAAGAAAGTTCAACATTCCAATGCGAGGAATGCTGTTCTTTTCGAAGCTATCAGTCTAATCATTCACCAAGACAACGAACCAACTTTATTAGTACGAGCTTGTAATCAATTAGGCAGTTTTCTTTCGAATCGTGAAACCAATTTACGTTATCTAGCTCTTGAATCAATGTGCCATCTCGCGAAATCAGAATTCTCGCACGAAGCTGTTAAAAAACATCAAGATATTGTTATTGTATCGATGAAAATGGAAAAAGATGTCTCTGTGAGACAGCAAGCGGTTGATCTACTGTACGCAATGTGCGATAAGACTAATGCGGAAGACATCGTACAAGAAATGTTAAACTACCTCGAAACGGCTGATTATTCTATAAGAGAGGAGATGGTGTTAAAAGTTGCGATATTAGCCGAAAAATATGCAACGGATTATACTTGGTACGTTGACGTCATTCTTAATCTCATCAGGATAGCTGGTGATTATGTTTCAGAGGAGGTTTGGTATCGCGTTATTCAAATTGTCATCAATCGTGATGATGTTCAAGGTTACGCAGCAAAGACCGTTTTTGAGGTAAATGTAATTTTACCGTAAAATTTACTTCGTGCAAATTGTCAATTGAAAATTAAAATAATTGTATTGTAATATGCAGGCATTGCAAGCACCAGCTTGTCATGAAAATATGGTCAAAGTAGGTGGTTATATTCTTGGAGAATTCGGCAATTTAATTGCCGGTGACCAACGTTCATCACCTTCAGTTCAGTTCCAACTCTTACATTCCAAAGTATGCTATTAATTTTATAATATATATATATATATATATATATATATATATTATTGTAATAATTATTTCTCTTCGATGCATTTTGTTTTTTTTTTTTATAGTATCACTTATGTTCACCCATGACTCGAGCATTACTTTTATCGACATACATTAAATTTGTCAACCTCTTCCCTGAAATCAGAAACCAGATACAGGATGTATTTAAGCAAGACAGTAACTTACGTAGTGCCGATGCTGAACTTCAACAAAGAGCTTCTGAATACTTGCAACTTAGTATCATTGCATCCACGGATGTTCTGGTAATTACTTTTTCAAAATATTAATGTTTTTCTCATTATGTTTAAATATACATTTAAATGAATCATTTTATATTTACATACAAATATTGAAAATTTAATTACAAAACTAACTATATCAATATTAACAATGAAATAAAATGGCTAAAAGATTTTAACTTATAGGCGACTGTTCTCGAAGAAATGCCGGCATTTCCTGAAAGAGAATCTTCCATACTGGCAGTATTAAAAAAGAAGAAGCCAGGTCGCATGTCTGAAACAGAAATCCGACATAATAAGAGTCCAGCTCCAACTACTAATAATCATAATGAAACATCATCATCCGCTGCTGTCTCAGCTATTAACAATATGTCCGCTGACTTACTTGGTCTTTCAACACCACCATCAACTCAGCCAACAGGTAATACAGGTGCACTGTTTGACGTTTTAGGCGATATTTATAATATGCCAGTTAAAGGAGCATCTAACGGTACCCAAGCCACCTACAATGCTAAAAAGTAAGTATAAATAATTTCTTCTAGTTGCTAATGAAAACCTATGTTTTATAAATCTTGAATGGTATATATTTGACGTTTAGTGTTTAGAAACGTTGCTTGAGTATAGTTGAAAAAAAAAAATTGTATTCCTTCACATATGTTAAGAACATGAAAAAGCATATAAATGATTGATACACGGATTCACGTATTTTGTAGGGAACTTTTTAAAAAATTTCAAGAAATTCGTTTCAACTTAAGAAATAGTAAAACTTTCGCTCTGTTTATATATTTCAGTTCGCGTTCAATGTTAACAGACAAAATTTACATCAATTATGTTTTTCATTATTACGCTTTTATTAAATTTAGAAGTGAAAAAGACGATAAAATGATAATTATATTGATATTAATAAGCATGAAAGTATCGTTTAGCCAATATTTTAGTTTAATAAAAGAAAATAATAGTTACACGTGCAGTGCAAAAAATGTAATTCTAAGTCTAATTGAATATATTATTAAATAAAATATACGATATGATAAAAAAATTCCTTTACTAATTTTATATCATTGATAACTGATATCAATTATAAACTTTTAATTTAGATTTGTTTGTAAAAATAATGGAGTACTTTTTGAAAATGATCTTATCCAAATTGGTGTAAAGTCGGAATTTCGACAAAATCTTGGTCGCATAGGTTTATTTTATGGAAATAAAACCCAACAAGCACTGATTAATTTCCAACCGCAATTATCTTGGCTAGAAGATGAACAGACGAAATTGGTTGTACAAGTAAGACCTGTTGATTCTGTGCTAGAAGCTGGCGCTCAAATTCAACAATTAATTAATGCTGAGTGCGTTGATGACTATAATGGTAATTATCAAAGTATACTATTTTAAAATTAATTTCATTATATTAAAAATATTTTATTCTTATTAGATGCCCCTAGTATGATTATAAGTTTTAATTATAAGAACTTACCTCAAAAAATAACAATGAAGTTACCATTAACGATAAATAAATTTTTTGAACCAACGGAAATGAATGGAGAGTCATTTTTTGCCAGGTGGAAGAACCTTGGAGGGTAAATCATTTTGAAACAAAACATAAAACAAAAAATTATAATTACTAGAAATATCAATAATTTTTAATAAATACGAGAATATCTGATAATTTACTAATTTACATTATTTATACCTTATTACAGAATAAATCAACAACGTTCACAAAAAATATTTAAAGCTCAGGCGCCTATGGATTTGACACAAGTTCGCACAAAATTACAAGGTTTTGGCATGCAACTTTTAGATGGAATAGATCCGAATCCTGATAATTTCGTCTGCGCTGGAATCATACATATGAGAGCCCAACAAGTCGGTTGCTTATTACGCCTAGAACCAAACAAACAAGCTCAGGTAATAAAAAAAAAAAAAGTAAATTTATTACAAAATAATTAATATGTCACTGGTAAATTTGTTGTACTTGTTTTTTTTTTTTTTTTTTAAATTTTTAAAGTAGATGAATACACACATAAGAGGCAAAATTAGAATTATATTAAAATGATATTAAGTTCTGTAGTATTATTAATATTTTATGTGATAACGTTGGTCGACAATTCGTTTCAATGGATTATATAATTTTTTAATAGTGAGATGTGTTTTAGATTCGTAACTTTTGTTTTTGAAAAGAAATAAATTGAGTAAATTTGAACTCGAACTCAGAACCAAACCAAATTGTACAGAAAAGTTTTAGCATTTGAAAGCTCCTCAAACTTTACATAATTTTTTCTTTATTTAAAAATTATTTATAACTTGTTAATAATAAATGATGAAATGCATTGTTTTGATTTTTCATTTTATATAAGAAATAGCAATTATGAACATTTATAACGACAATACGGATCGAAAGAACGCGTTTAATTACTTACTAAAATTAACGACTGTTGAATTAACGAATTGCGAATAGCGAAAAGAAAAAACATTGCTTTCCAAACAATTAAATGTTTTAGTTTTTTTTTTTTTTTTTTTTTCCCTAATCTACAATAAATCTAACAGCAATAATCTATAATGAAGATAATTTAAAATGAAAATCATAAAGCAATTTACAAGGAAATTTCATACTGTTAATAAAAGAATGATTGATATAAATCTTTTGAATAATGATAATGCGATTGTCGTAAATTTTTAGCATATGTAACTGAATTATATATACATATATATTTGTCGCTTTTTTATGCAGATGTTCCGGTTAACAGTGAGATCAAGTAAAGAATCAATGTCCATAGAAATCTGCGACCTATTGGTGGACCAATTTTAATTAATCTAATCGACGCGCCCGTCAGCCCTAACTTATTTTTTATATGATGCATAATGATCTTAGCATACTTTGCTAAAAGCTATTGGAATAAAGGTGGAGCATCATACCATAGAAGTGCAATGAGGACGCTATTTATAGATTGTTAATCGCAAGAGAAAATTAAAAAGCAAACATGTTGTACCCCCAAGCTTTCAGCCAGAGTTGCACTACACAAAGAAAATGGACAACATTCTCATATGTAGGACCACTGTAGGTTAATTATGTGAGAATCATTTGTTACCGCGTAGGACAATACTAAAAACGACAGGTATTCATGTCAAATTAGGGTTTAAGATCAGATGAACTTACGACTGACAAGCGGAATAGATCAAACCGGGCAGTGGGACAGTATTAGTTTTGAAACACTTGAAATTTGGTGTTATTGAGGTTAGCCATTGTTAATTTTGATTAACGCACCTTACCTCAGTTTTTATCTTTTTTTTTTTTTTTACGATTTACGTCAAGTATAAAAATAAAAGTAAAACTTGAAAAATCGTCTTTATAAATATAATAGAATTCAATTGGCAAATAGTTATTTTGATTTTTACCTTTTATTTTTACGGGATCAATGAAATGTAACATTGAACGATCAAAGGCATGAAGTAACGATTCGGGAAACGATGCGAACGATGCGCAAGAGCGCGACTGTGGAGAATAAAAGAAAAATTGTAAAATTATATTTTCATTTCAACTGTAAATAGGCTCTTGCTCGTTATTAATTTTACGACAATTTCTTTTTTAAATAACTATTTTTTATGTATCGGAGTTTAATAATACTGTCGACTATGCTGGCCTTGTCGTGTCGATTCCGAGATGTACATTTCCCTTAAATAACTTTAATGTTAGCCTAGTAAGTTACTGTCTGTCTAATACTCTGTTTCCCGTTTTTGTTTTTGCGTCGTCGACCCATTATTCGTTGTGTGTCATAAATAACATACGAGTCAAATTCTTGTGTGGATAGATTTTTCATCAGTTTTTCTGTTTTTCAAACGTACATTAGCTGAGGAATTCATTGTATCAATCTCGTCAAACGAATCTCAATATAATTATGTATATGTAGTCAAATATAGAAGGACAAGTATTGATGTAGATGTAAAAAAAAACTCGATGCAAATGTGAGAAATTAGAAGAGGAAAAAAAAAATAATAAGTGTTGCCTCAAAGTATCGTACTCTGAAATTCTTTATTCAAAATATCAATAATGACTTTGAAAAAAAAAATAAATATTTTTAAATATATTTATTTATAATTGTGAGGGTATCAAAGTCGATGTTTTAAGGCATTCGCGAAAAATTGGTTAAAACATTTTAAATTATAAAATCCGTGAATGAAGTATTTGGTAGAGAAAAATAAAATTTAAACATATCGCGTTTAATCACTCAAAATAGATACGCAAAGATAAATGAAAAAAATCGAAGTTTGAATAAAAATTTAAAAAAGGAGATAGTCGAGTTATACTGATGGAAGGCTGTAATTAAAAGTATATAATTGACGTATAAAAATGCCTACAACTGCATATAAAAAAGTGTATGTTCGTAAATACATATATAAAGAAAAAAAGTATATATATATATATATATATATATATATGCATGAATAGAGACACACACATTTACACAACGCACATATATGCAAATCATTATTGTTCAATCATTGGGCGCGAAGTTTATTCAGGATAAGATAAATGTTGTTACAGCTTTTATCTGTTTCTCATCTCGTCTTTTCTTTATTTCTATCAATCGTTTTTTTTTCTCTTTTATCGTTAATTCAAATGATTGTTTTCACCATTTAGCTTGTTTCAGGCTCTCTGGTTGAAATGCGCAACGAATGATGCAAGACTCACTATGCTTTTCGAGTCAAGCGTAGGTACCTATTGTTAATTTAAAATAATAACATTTTTGTTTATTTATATTATTATTTAATTGAAACTCATAATTATTAAGTGAATTATGGAAAACATCATGTATCTAATGAGATTTTTTTTCAAAAAAATAATGTAATTTTATATGCGAATAATTATTGATTTTATGTTATTAATTTTCTTATTGATATGTTTTTATAAATGGGGTATGTATCAGTAAGTAATTATTTTTAAAGTATTAGTGAAAATATATAAAACTTAATATAAGTCATATTAAATTTATTGTATATAGTTGTTAGGATATAAATATTATCTCTCTAAAAACAATTTGATAATCAGTTATAAATTGAATTATTAGATGTCTATTAATATATTTTTTGTAAACTACTAAATTGAAGAATCTTTAAATTATTATAAGTGATATAAAATTTTAGGTTTCACAATACGATAAAAAGATATTGTTTTATAAATTGTATCAATGATTAAACAATCCTTTAAGATGAGAATACATTGGCTTATAAACCCTAATAAACGTTTAAAAATATTAAAAATTATATTCTATCATTTATTTTAATCAAAATATAGTAATAAAAATACGATATAATAAGCAAAAAAGTGTATTTAAAATTAACAAAAAATCTAACGTTTGACTTGTGACTTCTTTTTCCAGTACATTACCGTCGACTGTCGTTACTTTGTATCATTTATTGCTTAGTGTGAATGTATACGTTTGTAAGACACGCTATTGATTTATATTATTAAAAAGAAAAAAAAACAACCAACAAACAATATAATCTTATTGTATAAACATTTATGAGTTTATATTTTTAAAACGTGCATTGAAAAGGGAGTTACCAATTAATATTCATAAGAGTTTCGTTTATTTCAACAAATAGACTGGTTTTTTAATTTTAGTTTATCTTTTCTTTATAAAACGTTCAAACAAAACAAAAAAAAGAAATCGATTAGATTAATATTTTCTTGATAATAATTGTATTAATAAACGATATAACTGTAATATACTGCTTTCTAGTTAAATATGGATAAAAAAAATTATAAGCATAAAATGTTTTTTAATAATTAATTAAAATGATGAGATAATTATAACAATACATATATTTTTAAGACAAAAACTAAAGTATAAATTTTTCATGAAGCATGAAATACATTGAAAATACTATTGAAATTATTTTTATTTTCTTTTACTTATTAAAATTGTAGTTCTTTTTTTAAGAGAAACATTTGATAAAATATATGGAAAATGAAAGGGAAATTTATGGGAAAAAAAATTAATAATCGCAATGATAAAATGTTAAATATCTATTGGAAATGAATATTTGAAATAATATTTTTGTTTAAAAAATAATCTCAATTATAATTACTTAGAAATTTTAATCACAAAGTGATTGTTTTGAAGAAGCATTGACTAAAATTGCAATGATAACTTTAATGTTTTTAAGTAATATTTTATACATAGAAAAGAATTAATAGTATTATTACTATAATATGTTTATATTGATTAATACAGCTTGTATTCTTTTTATAATAAATAATATTTATGTATATATTGAATTATGTTTCATGTATAGTTCAACTACTTGATAAATAAAAATTATTGCTTGAGTTTTGTTCAATACTTCTTAAAAATGAATTTGTGGTAAAAACTCATTAAAAAGTAATTATAATCGACATATATATATATATATATATATATATATATATATATATATATATAATATACATATATAGAAGGGATTATGAAAAAAATGAATGAATAAGAAATGTAAAATGTCGCCTAGTCCATTTTAAAAAAAATTTCTAACATATAATTTTTTTTTATTTTAATCGCGATATTTATCAATCATAATTAAAGAATAAATTTATAAATACATTTTTATTTATATATAAAATGTAATGATGATAATAGCACCATTTAATCACCTAATCGAAAGTAATTTTTACATTATAACTGAAATATAAAAAATAAAAAATGTGAAAACTGACAGATAATATATTGACTATCTATTAATATATTAATAAAAAATGTAAAACTATATAATAATTAACTTTTCCAGATAATGAGCAAATTTAATTAAATAATATTTGTTTAACGATACCAAATCAATATATTTATTTTATTTTTGTTTATTTTTAAATTATACAAGGGTATTCGGGATATTATAATAATGACAAGGTAAATAAAAAAATAACTAATAGAAATTCATGTTCATACATACTTTTTAATAACTGGGATATAATAATTATGATATGACTACATATTGTTCTCTGCGCATAAATTAAGCATTATGCACAATGCGACAAATTCTACAAAATAAAGAAATATTAAGAGATAAAATATTTGAAAACGTATTACAAAACTCAGTGTGGACATATTTTAAAAAACACTGGCATTAAACATGGTTTTACAACTTTTTGTCTTTGTGTACTCAGTTATTTTACTTTTAAAGGATAAAATCAATTCTTTTAACATAGTGTCAGTATCTTTCGTTAATTTATATATATATATATATATATATATATATATATATATATATATATATATATATATGTAAAACGTAAGAAAGACAGAGTCACAAGGTAATTGTTTTAGTCAGTTCTGACAATTCTTATGAACATTTAATGTACTTTTATATTTTAAGTAGTTGAAACTAATTCAAATAATTATAACAATATTTTTTTTTTTTTTTTTTTTTTATTATTATTATTCATAATATAATAAAAACATTTATTTCAAATTACATTTTACAAATGCACTATTGATATTTTTTTAATTAGAACAGAGATGTATATAATTTGTATTACAAGTATTATGTACAAATTTACAAACCATATAAGAAAACTTAAATCACCTATTAAGTATCCAGGAATACTTAAAGTTTTATAAACTATAACAAATTGCATGAGTTTTATAAATATCGTATAAGTACAACATTAAATTTCGAAAGTATTAATATGTATATTTAATATTTTTAATCATTAAACTTCATTAAAAACAGACAAATGAATTTGTATATTAATTAAACGAATATACTTTTATTTATTATCTAACTATCTCATTGATTTAAACATGTTTAATTATGTACATAATAAATGTATAAAAGAGAACTGGACCGAAAACAATTACCTTTACAAAATATTATAACCACATTAAATTTACGTACATGATCTGTTATTTTATACATTTAAATACTTTTGTCTATAATGATTTTCATTAATAATGACATATCTAGATCAAAATTGTTACTTATACAACTATTTATGGATGAGTATATTTATGATCGGAATGAATGCTTAGTTTGCAAATTTTTAATTCAACCATCGAATAGTTTAATTATTTTCTTTGAAATTCTACTCAACGAACGATAGACAGTTAAAGATGTTTAAACATTTAATCGTTATTATTATTTTTTTTTAAACGACAGTGAAGCATCTAATAACAAATTAAATTTTTTGTTTAAACAAATTTTTATAATGGCCATTTACATTTCAATACTTTGAAAATGTATGAAATTAATTTAAAATCTCTGTACTAACGTTCTCTTGTATTCATATATGTGTACACCTAGAAATATTCAACTATTTAATATTACATTTATGTAACGAAACTTCTTTCAAATTTAAATGAAAGTAAAAAATAAATAAAAGAGAGAGAGAGAGAGAGAAAGAAAACAAATCGAAAAAAATTATGCACTAGTGCTCTTCAAAAACTTAATGTTAAGGTTTATTAATTTATATGAAAACTGCAAATGCGTTGAAAATGGAAATGTATTATATTTAAATTAAAATTTGATCATGACATTTATTGAATATAATATTTTACTCGAATACTTTTGAAAATTGTATAAAATAAATTAATATTAATAATAAATCTACTAATAAATATTTATAAATTAAATAATTTTTTGTTATTATTAGTTCAATTATTTTGTGAGTTTTTTTTTGTTCTTTTGTCATATATGTTTCTTAAAGTTCGAATTTTCAATTTGTATTACTAAAAAAAGACGTATAGAATAATTTTCATATATTTTACAAATGTAGGCTCATCATCATAGGTAAAAGAATTATCACGATATTCTATAAAAGAAAATCCAAGTTTACGATCGTCAATGCGCATTATAGAAATACGTGGATAATTTGTAGAAATAAAACATTTATGTACAAAAAACATTTAGATAAATACTTAACAAATATATGGTCAAACAACATTGCTTTTCAATGCGCTTAGTCTGATTTGCAAATATTGGTGAGATTCTTTTGTTCGATAATCAATGATAAAATCATTATTTTATCCTTTCATTTTTACGCGTATCGCATTTCGCATGGAAGATGAAGCTCTGTAATGATAAAAGAAATTGAAATATAAAGTACAAAAATACATTCATATGACAGATTTACCAATAATTCGTATGATGACAGTCCTCGGAAAAATAAATAAGTACAAAGGTAAACGTTCGTAAGAATAAAATAAAAAGGACACTACACTAATAATAAGCGGGACATGTATACGCGGCTACATACGTAATAAGATTATTTTCCACGTAATGACGCATATCCCTTACTTATTATGAAAAATCTACACGATCTGATACTCGATAATTCATCGTTTCATTCCAAAACAATCATGTATATTACTATTGATAGGATAGGAGAAGTTACAATGAAACTTTTCAAATTATCGACATTTTTATTTTAATCTCGGGTGATATTATAATATTACCTACTTGTAATTTCTTTATCTTTCAATTAGACGTGACTAGCTTAAAGTTATTTTCAAACCTTCTTTGCTTTTTATTTGTCATCCTTAAATTAATGTTAAAATACATTTAACTTATTCTGATTTATAAATATTTACGCAGCATCATTTACAGGATGACAACTATTAGTATAATTTGGCTCGGTAGCTTTAGCCGTTACATTATGAATGATCAAACTCAATTTACGAATACATTGAAAATATTATCTTTATATAATAATTAAATTATCATCGAATCGTTTACAATAATAATTTTTAATTCTCAAATTCTTATTCAGATTAATAAATTAAGATTGATATTTTCAATGTCTCATTTGGCGAAGAGAACGTTGAGATATTTTTTTTTTTTGCTTTTTATTTTTTCTATTTTTTTCTTTCTTCTTTTTTCTTTTAAGCATTGATTTAAGCATCAAGCACTTTTTCTTGTTTTATATAAAAATTTGCAAATAAATATAAATGTATCCTAAGATAAACGGTAATTGTTCCCATTCCACTACAAAACAAAATGTTGCCAAGATAACTAAAACTCGTTATATCTCTCGTCGACTCTAATTGTAATTATGCCTTTAATTATCATTAGCTTACAGTTTTATTGTATTGATAATTTTGTAAATATTTATGTTTTACACTGAGATGGCTTTATCTACAACCTTTTTTAAACATTAATAATGGGATGTGTGCGCGCGCGCGTGTGTGTATGTTGTAAATAATTATCACTAAGAGCTACCAAGTTTGTCACATTTCGCGCTATTTCAAACAAATCATCCCGACCAATCGTCATCAATCAATGTTCCATTAAATCATTTGAATCTGAGAAAAGCTCTTACAATAGCATAATATGGAGTGGAAAATTTCATTAAACATTAAACAGCGCGCGACTACACCCTCCCCATCCCACTTCGCCGAAATAAAAAATTATCAGGGCAAAACATCGAAGAGACTGGGACGTGCCGGTACGCACATTATCTGTCGATATCATCGGCAAAGCATCGTCCAAAAAATGTTCACAAGCTCAACGGGACTCCAGCAAAGTCCGCCAGCTTCATACGTAATACATCCACGGCACAGACACACGTAACTAACGTCCCCATGACGATTCCTGGTAGCTACTACACCTCGAACTGCTTACTCGGGCCTCAGGGCATTGGACTTGCCCTCGTCCTCTCGCATTTGGGCCTGCGCGTCCTCCCAGAGCAGTCTCTCCCGGCCTTCTCGATCCTTCTCCTCGTCCACCCCCTCCTCATCACCGTCGACCGAGTCCTCGTTAACGAGCTCGCTCTGCTCGCCGGTATCGCGCGCGTCCTCCGGCGCGAGGAAGACGCCCGGGCTCCCGGCACACTTGCGCCTGTAATCGGCATTGTTCGGGGCCCGCCTATGACAAGAGTCGCAGAGGGTGTCGGCACTCGGGTTGCAGTGGCGCGCCTCGTAGAGGCCCGGTCCGCACCTCGAGCAGATCCAGCATGGCTGGCTACCGTGATGGGGCGAGTAAGTGCCGGGCTGGCACTCCGCGCAGACGGTGTCCCTGCCACGGCCGCAGGGTTCAAGGACACCCCAGCCAGGGGCACACCGGCTGCAGTGGGAGTCGCCCCGATGATGACGTAGATGCGCCCGACCCTCGCCGACCTGAAAGTCAAAAGCGAAAGCGGAGTGATGAGCTGGCCGATGGCTGGCCTTCTGGTAGTGAGTCGTCCGTAGTTGGAGGTGGGTACGGGAGGTCGGGGAGCTGGGAGTAGGAGCCCGGGGCAGTCTGGAAATTTGGATGCGCAGATCACCTCGACACTTTATTAGCTGCTAATGCAATTTTCGGAGCGCAATCAATTTTCTGGGCGCGTGTTTGTAAAGAGAACCTTGACGCGATTGTGGATAGATTAGCCGAATGATCGTTGAGCCGACATGTGGCCTTGGGGAGATTAAATTCTGTTAAGTGAATTTTATATTCGAGTGGAAATTTTGTACTTTGGATATAGATTTACCTTACATTGTCTTTATGAAAGCCAAAGTAACGAATAAGTGAGTGAAATAAGACACAGGGCACGATAAAGAGGAATCAGGATATTAACAATGAATTCGAATTAAAATCCAACACACTTCAAAAGTTAACAGTTATATTGCACTTAATTTCAAATATTTCGTGAATGTGTTCCTTTCTTTTTTTCTTTCTTATTTTTATATTGTTTTGTTTTGTTTTGTTTTTTTTTTCTTCAAAATTCATCATAAGCTGACAAAACGAATTTATCACTATGAAATTGTTTAGTCTCATAAGATCATATCTGATAATTTATTAATAGTTTTTTTTATTAATACATTTGGTTGTCCTATGTGAATAGACGCGAAGGAATCGTTGCATATGTCCGCGATATGCATCATTAGATGTTTAATCGAGGACGAGAGTATCACTGCGTTTGTAATGATTTTCAATGACGATTAATTTTCAAACGGCTAAATGTCTATTTCTTCCCCTTGCTGAAACATTATCCTTTAGATGAAAAAACAAAAAAAACGAAAACGAAAACAAACAAAACAAAAAAAAAAAAAAAAAAAAAAAAAAAAAAAAAAAAAAAAAAAAAAAAATAAATAAAAACGGAAATACTCGTATAATCTAATGATGTGAGTAATATCGATAGCGAGCGCTCGAGTACCTTACGTTAAATCATCCTCATAGCGCAACCGAAATTCGATTAAACTATTTACGACCGATTTAGTTGGACATATTGCTTCCGAGTTTCACGTGTATCTCCTGCAGGTAAATCGCTTGCCCGCGAGAAATGTGGTCAGGATGAAAAAGGGGCTACGCTCGAGCGTTGTTATATCGCATTTGGTAATCGGCGAGCGGCTATAAAATGTTTCCCCCTCTGCCCGCCCGCCTCCAAAAAACAAAGGCGCTTTACGCGTAAGGAGAGAGACAGGGCCCGCGCTGCCAAAAGAGGACTAAGGGCATTCCCCATCACCTTCTCCTATTCCCGGGAGATAATCGGGGATCGGAATACGATCCCTCGGGGAAAGGAGGTCGGCGGCAGCCGAGGGGCCATATCCGATGAGCTAAGCGAAACGACTGAATATGCCGACGAGCAGGTGCTCGCCAAGGCGAAGGCCAGCTGACTTGCAGCTTGCGGGCCACTTGCCTCGCGAGGTTCGCCACCATTGCCAGGCGCTCGCGACAATTATTCAATCGTAATCGTTATCACCGTCCGCGCTAATGATTGGTCGTCGCCTGTACGGCCGATCACCGCTGCGGATATAACATTTAATGTCGCGAGCGCGTTCGCTTTTACGGTGACGTAGACATGCGCCAAAATCGCATCCAGCTTGCGAATGCTTTTCGAATGATCGAGTCGCGCGTGACGACGATATTCATAAACCATTGCATTTATTAAATGGATTAGATGTATTGCGGGTCTAAGAGCGAATATCACGTGTGCGTTCTCTGATGGCTTTTCAACTTCGAGCGTAAAGTAATAAATGGAAACAAAAAAGGGAAAAAATAACATACAATGGAAGCATAAAGTTTCGGGTCATGTAAATTACCAGGTCATTGTAATTGTAAAGTAAACAAGTGCTTTACCAACCAATGAGACATTAAAATAAAGGGAGATTGATCGATTTATTCGACTGGGCCTGATGTCTAAAATCAAAAATTGCTTTAAAGATCTTATTTTAAATTTTTGTCTCAGAAATACCGTAATAAAAATTAACTGCAATAAGTTTAAATTAGTTTTAAAATTGTCTTTTTGCGCTTCGATACATCTCATTTGGAATGGATACCTTAAGTTTCACATAAATTTTAATGGCTTCGTTGTTCTACTTTTTTTTTTCTTTTAGTCATTTGAAATTTCATTAGGGGTATCTTTATGATTATTAAGATACATAAACATTTAATCACTACGAAAATTGCCGGCAAAGTTTAATCTTCATTGCAATTATTAACAAATATCTAATGCACGATATGTATACATATATATATATATATATATATATATACAAACACATATTGCGTATCGTTGATAAAGATTGAATTAATCTTTTTATATACTATTCGATGAAATGAACACATTACGTAACTTTTATTTATTATTTATTGGCATTTTTATTGGATTTTCCCACCAATGCGTACATACATATCAAATATAAAGGCATATAATGCTCGGCTATATCCTAATGAACAAATTAATTTTGTTTAATTGTCAAAAAGCTACTAAATTTATAATCTTCGTCCTTTCAATTTTAACTTATAATCAAGTTAATTAAAAGTTTATCTTTTGTTTTATTATTTTGTTTTTCCTTTTAATTTCTTCCGATATAATAAGTCTCCTACACAAATCAATCATATTTTTATGAAAGAGGACAAAAGTATAATAATAATATTCATTTTGTGATTGATCTTACTATTCTTAAACGACCTTAAATAATAATTTGTTTTTCTAGTGTTAGCCGACCTGTGAAATTGCATCAACAGTGGGCAACAGCACATACATTTTACTGACCATGAGTATCCCATGCTATTTATGCGTACATTTTTAAAACTGTTAACGCAAGCGTTACAACAGCGATGGATATAGTAACGCTTACTTGTCTCTTTTTTTTTTTTCCCCAAAAAAAAAAAAAAAAAAAAAAAAAAAGAAACAATAATCAACGGCTGTAATACTACTCACGATCGTCAAAATTTGCACATCTTTGTATTTATTAATACACGGCATAAACAGGCATCCGAGCTAAAATTATCATGAAATTGATTCAGCCAACGACGTAAAAGAGCATTCGATTGTAATTTGGTCCAGTTAAGTGTCGAATTGGCGGCTATAAATATCGAGACGAACGGGTCAACAAGCTGCTGAATTTGGGAAATATCGATGTCGTTGAGTCGTTGGTAAGAACCGATCGGAAAAAAGCTTAAGCCGTAAGTAGTAGAAAGTGCACTTTGCCAAAAAGGCTTCTCGTCCCCGACCCCGTCGATCAGCCAGCCGCGAGCTGTACAAAATTTAATTACCTGGACCGGACGAGTGCCTCTCGACGGCATCAGAAAAACGTCGAAGCGAGGCCAAGAAGCCGGGGTGCGCGCGCGTCATTGTCACACGCACCGAGGCAGTGCAGTGGCTTTGCGCACACTCGCGTTTAAAAGTAACATAACGCGGCAGCTGGCACGTGCCGCACACGCTCCGACCGCAACGCGGGCCCGACGCAGCCGGCGAGGGCCTTATTTTCTCGCCTCGGCCGTTCCATCGTTTCCCTAAAGTCCCGCCGCCCTCCCTCTCTTGCTCCACAGCTTGCGTTTCACCCGGCCGACTCACGTACAATCCTCGACTTTTCAAAAATCAGCACTTGCCAGGTTGCTGCTGCTGATGCTGCTGATGATGCTGCTGCTGCTGCTGCATCGCTATTATCAGCAACTTCGTTCTTATACTAATACGGGTTTCGCTTCTTAAAGGGGCGAGGCTCGGCTCCGCGGTTCTTGCGGCCGTCCGATTTCGATTCGACGACGACTTCGGCTCACATTGGAAGGCTTGCGTGCGCGACTATGACGTGAAATTAATTTCTTTCAATTTCTAGGGCTTCGCCTGCTGCAATTTCGAATAATTTCTTACTCCGTTTGTGATCGACTTTTACGAGAGCATAAAAAGCCCCATAAATTACTTTAGTTGCAATAATTTCAAAGAAACGAATAGCTAGAAGACACCTTGTTTTCCTTTTTTTACTTCCTTTTATTCAATTTCAAATCTTAAAGTGACTATTGACGATTCGTTTTCAAAGACCTGAATTGCGTTGTCGTGTGAAAATTATATCGACAGATACAAAAGTAATTTTTTTCTCTCACCTCATTATGTATATTCTCATTATGGATTCCGCTATAATGGGAAATAATGTTTCTCAAAGCGATAACGGCCTACTAAATATCTTATTTATTTTTTCTTATTTATTACTAAATATTTATTATTTATCTGCTTAAACATAATAAACGAAATAATAGCTGAATGTATAATTTTATAAATGTTATAGGCACGGTATTTCACACGATAAGCTAGTTCTAATCGTATAAATGAAGCTGATGGAAAGTGAATGATCGATTAAAATTCATTTTAATCAAACAGAGCAACAGAAAATTTTGTTATAAACATGCGTTGGAAAATCTTATGTGCATATGTACCAAGAAAAATGATTTTAAATTTCGACCAGAGGTTTATTTCTTATTTTCTCTCTTTATATATCATTTTCTTCTCGCTTCCTTTATTATTCATTCCCTCCCCTTTCTCTCACATATATGTATATCAATATATATATATATATATATATATATATATATATATATACATCTGCCTCCAACAATTTCTCCCTCTTTTTCCGCTCCCCTCTATGTTTTTTCTTCCTTTATACATGTGTCTTTTACTTTCGCTGCCACAGTTGTGACTTTCGTGTGTCCCACCTCCCCCCCGCCCCAGTGTATTCCAATCACCACAAAAATTTTATCCTTGGTCAATAGTCATTATATGGCAAAGTACAAGATGGGCTTTTACTCCAATATGTTCGGCTTTCTTTTGTATTTGATTGAAATGGACCAAAGAGATTTATTTTCTAGGAAATGGGAAGTGGCAAATTGTATTTGCGGATGGGGATCGAGTACCTTCCGTTCTAAAAGTTAGATTTCTTTTAAAAACGCAGATCGTCATTGTTTAAACAGTTTTTTAGTATAGAAGCAATTTACTTTCAAGTTCTATCCATTTCTCATTTCTCGTTTCTCGTTTGTTCGAAAAAGCAAAAGAAAAATTATATATATGATTTGCTTGTCTTAAAGATTTGATAAAAATGGAAGAAATTTTTAAATTAAAAACTATACTTTTTATCCATTTAAACGAAATCGGTACTGACAATCAATATAATTGAAGAGCGCAAAGAGCTCATGCTTACAATCGTACTACAAAAATTAAAAACTAAATGTATATAATAATGCTTTTAAAAAAAAATTATATCTTTTTTATATATTATATCCCAAAGTCGAGATTGTCAATTTCATTCTTTTATTGTATTTCTTTGATATTTTAATTAATAATATTAATAATATTAATGATTGAGAAAAGAAAATTGCTATCCACTACTTGCGTTCGTATTACAAAATTTTAACGTAAAAAAAGAGATGGGAGATGAGAATTACTATGAGCCATGGTATCATATTATCAAATCGCTCAAGCATTTGCCAGTAAAATTTGTCACCTCATTAAACACGTAATACGAGCCCTAAAAAGTATTTCTAAAAATGCATTTTTAGATTACATCGAAACGATCGACAGTCACAAGAAATCAAATAAATACAGGCGAAATCTATAAAATTTATGGTTTGCAGATACGTGATAAGTAATAATGTTTATGCAAGCATAAAGAAAATAAAATGTATACCATTTTTAAATACTACAAACAGTATTAGTTACTAATATATAATTTAGTGACCACTGAATGAATTTTTAATACATAATAACTGTTTTTAATTTTGATGTTCATCTTATTATTAATAAATATTCGTAAATATTGTTCATAAGTGATTAAAAGTCGCTCGATCGATCACAAAATAGTATATATATATAAACATATCATTAATAAAGATATAATGATTTACAAAATACAGTTGCATTTATTTCGAAAATTACTATATCATAAGCCATTAGAATTTACACCAAATAAACATAATTCGTTTAATAATAAAGGTTCAATAATAATTCTAAAATTATTAGATATTATTAAGTATCTAAAATTATTAAATACTCGCTTTAACAGCATAAGAATAATTAAAAAGCAAAAAAAAAACTATCTTCGCCTTACTTAATAAGTACAGCTACAAAAAGCAAGTCTTAACTACAGAAATAATTGGTATTAGATAAAAAAAAATTTAGTACTTTTAATAACCTCAGCGAATAGAATTCTATTAATAAATATAACCCTTCTTACTCATACTTTCATTAATTAATATTATCACGTATATGGCATAATGTCGGCATACGCGAAACTACGATTATTTAGCAAATTTCGATAAAAAGTACATAACATATTTAATTGTGAGAATTGTTTTAACGTGAAAAGCAAAGGTCCTGGTTTTTATTATCTGCAGAGGTAAAGCCTTGGGCCATTTTTTCGTATTCCTTCATTTTAACTGATTTCTTATCACTTCCGGGAATGATAAATAATACATATATATATACATAATAATAAATTTGTTTATTATCCAATAACCGGTGTTGAAGTACGAACGAATGGATAAGATGGAGGAAATACGAAGACACGGAATACGGAAAAATGAAATGGCAATAAAATTGAATTTTAAAATAAATCCAAACCTTTCCACTTTAAAAATAAAATAAAATAACAATAAATAAAAATATTATTAAGCTACAACAGGTAGCCGTGGAATGTTACTAGAGGGATAGATGCATACATGGATAATCTATATAAATATACAATCTAACGCGAATGAGCAACAATTGTGGGTGTGCAATTTTGTACGTGACATTACACGATAAATTATTCAAACGATCATTCATGCAAATCAAACATTTCATAAATATTATATAAATATATAAATATAGTCATAATGAAGCTGACATATTTTATATACTGGACATTAAATACTCAAGATTCGTGTGATGAAAATAGAGGAGCGGCCGGATGGTTCTTGGGAGGGGAAGGGAGAGGGGAATGGGGGGAGAGGTGGGGAGAAGCAAATATTCCTATAAACATATTACATGCAAAATAATTGAGAAAGTTTACAACGACTTCACACGTGCACAACACAACCATTGATAATGACGAGTCTGCGGCTTTGAATATGTCACGTAGGCTATCGAGACCATTCGATTCCACGATGGATACTTGACTCCGAGTAAAACGAGAAACTCCGATTACAATTAACCGACGTTAAGTATCATTACAAAAAATCCGAAAGCGTGGGAAAGTCCGACGATTGATACAGAATTAGTTGAAACATGGGAAAATACGCGTTGTTGTGATAGAATTTATGCTAGCGAGTAAAGCAAACTCGACACCGACTAACTGTGAACAATAAATATTAAATTAAAAAACTAGTCACCGTCTGTTCGTAAAGCAACTACAAATGATCCACACGAGACAGACAGACGAGCGTTTCGATCGACACGAAGACGAAGGGATTTTGTCCTAATAAGCAACCGAGCATCGATAAAAAGCAATTGAAACAATAGTTGTTTTATTGTCGAGCGAGCTCTGATACAAAAAATGGCCACCATTGGATTCAATAATCCTCGACCGAAAGAGAAGGAGGCGCTTCTTCATCATGGCGTTCGTCCTTGAGACGCTAAAATTGTGTCTCGCGAATAGATAGGCTTCAAGTAGAGAATAGAGTCATAAACGGTCCAATGATAAACTCTCTGTGTATCTCTCTCTCTCTCTCTCTCTCTCTCTCTCATTCTCTCTCTCTCTCTCTCTCTCTGTCACACAGACTCTCTGACTCTCCCGTCTCTAAATAATACGAACGAGAAATAATAATAAGTGATTTTGATCTGGCATAAAATGGATTTCTTATGATTTATTGTGATTCGAGTCATTCGAGTCCGCCCAATTATAGAAAAGTATGGATCATACGGGATTATTCCAGTCGCAATTTAATTAAACAATAATAACACTCCCCATTAAATGGACGTATTTAATCATCTATTAAGAGGATAATGAAGCAATATTTACGTGAAAGTAAAAGATGTGTAATAAGATCGAACTATATTTATATTCTAATAATTTAAAAATTCAATTTAAATGAATCAAATTTTCAATGACTGTTCGTTAGAATAATATTTAAAAAATATATTAAAAAAAAAATGATATATTAAATAAAATTTTAACGTATTAACTAATGATTCGATTAAATGTCGCGAAATAGCATTTCCAACCAAACGGTAGGAGTGTAATATAAAGTTCCAAGGTACATAAATACTTACATATTATCTGCAAGTTAAAATATTCGAAGAAAAGAAATATGAGACTTTAAAAGAGATTATCATTCATAGAGATTTACGAAATGAAAATGTCTGTAGATTAAAAAAAGAAAAGAAAGGAAAAGTATGAAAGAATAACTTTCTTAAGTATTCAGCTTACCAAAGTTGAAAAACCAAAGCATTCAACCGTCGAACATTACATATAATTTTTAATTTACTATTGAGCTTTTAATTTTGCATTTTGAATAATATAATTTCTCTGCATTACTGCACATATAAAGCTATTTTTCAAACTTTTTAATCAAAATTTTATAGCATAGAATGGGGCTCTGAATATTTACTTTTGATTATTTTTACAAATGCCGCACAGAATTAAATAATATTCGTGAATATGGACTTTTTTAAAGAAATTAAATATGTGTGTGTGTGTGGGGGGGATGTATAAATATATTGTAAAAAGTTAAAAATTGACAAATATGAATGCAGTGAAATTGCAATAACAATAAAATGTATACATTATTTGTCAATAATCGTTAAGGAAATGAATAATTACCCATTAACTGAATAAACAATACAAGCATTCAGGTTTGCAATATCTGTTGTTATTCCAAATCAAGCCATTTCATTATAAAATTATACTAATATTAAATTATTTGAATAGTATTGATTTAAAATGCACTCGTTTCTCAAATGTCAGTATATGACATTTGAATTAAAAATGAATTTAAAAGTAACTAAATAGATATTTCAATTTATTAATAAAAATTCAATATAATTATTCTTATTAACCTCATAGTCGATTCTATGTATATGAAAATGTATATACTATTTTTAAATAAAACGATATTAATATTTATTAGACGTTTCAAAATATACGTAATATAATAAAACAGTCGATTATAATAACAAAATTCAATAAAATACAGCTCAATTATCAATTATTAAATAAATCAGTTATCCATTAGTATATCATTAAGAATACTTTATTTAAAGATATTCGCAAAAAAAAAAAAAAAAAAAAAAAGATTGTTGAATTTTTTTCGCATATAAGTAGATCTCATGAAATAGTTGGATTAAATATATTATTATAAGATAATTAAAGAAGATCAGAATTTTAAAGAAGATAATTTTAAAATGCCTTACAAAAATTCCATTTACTGATTTTTTAATTTTTTTTATTTTTTATAGTATTAAAGTGGCCCATTTAGCTACACGTATTTTTAAAAAATTTAAGAAACACTCTCATCCTGTTTTATGTTAATGAATGATCATTATGGGCATTATTTCCAACATTTGTACATTTCGAAACTCTTGCACTATTCATGTACATAATTTGTTAATCATCGCTTCGATAAGTTTTTAAAAAACTATTTGAGCTTTAAAGATTTATAAAATCCAATTGCATTTATTCAATCTTACAACTCTAATTGTCTATATCCCATTATATGCGGGAAAAAAAACATCTTTGGTTCTTATTAATAACTTAATATTAATTTGTTTTAAAATGTTTATTAGTAGAATTATTTAATACTAATTTATTAATTCAGGTGCTAAAGGTAATTTTATGATTTTCATTAGAATTTGATGATTTTATTTATAGTTCTTAATAGTATTTATAATTTGTATACTTATAGTAAATTATATTAATTCTGAGTCATTTTCATTATTAAATTAAGCATAAATGACTTTTATAGGTTTAAATGAGGACTAACGGTCATAAAAATAGTTTTATCTTTACATAAAAATTAATATTATTTATTAGTATCCAAAAGTTCGATTGTGACATACTAATATTGTATTGTAATATCAAAATCAAAGCAAATATTCTCATCCAAATAAGTTCCGTATAATTTTCTCAATGTTAAACCCTAAAGCCCACCTCGCCCCCTTTTCCGTTTCTTTTTATTTTTCATTCACAATTTTAACAATCGTAATAAAACTCGGTTCCGCACGGCAAAATACGTTAAGTATTTCTCACATGTTAAAATCACTCTTGTAAAATGCTTAAGGATTAACATTTTTTCTGGGGTTCTGGCAAGTGACTGTATCACGTAGGAAGGGAAAAAAAGAAACAGACTGGTGGAGTGAATGAGTAAGTGTATGAGTGAGTGAGAGAGAGAAGAGAAAGTTCAAGAAATTAAGGAAATTACCTATCATGAAAAATTATTTAGTAAAATTAATCACAACAAATTTTTTAAATTTTATTTGACATTCATTACAAAATTCAAAATGAACGATATGAAATGAACAATTTCTATGATTTTTGACAATTTTTTTAAAAGAGTTTTCGAGTATTATTAAGACATAATACACGTTACGTCCGAATGATTTATATCATTACGGATAGTAAAAAAACTTTTTGTAATATTATATCTAATATGATTTTTATTACTTCCGAAATAATTAATAATAGTTTACTAATACAATTTCAAAATTCATAAAAAGCGAATTACAAAATTAAAATAAAAACACTATATTTTTACTTTTTATTGAAAAGTAAATTATTTATTATTACGTTATTAAAACATTTTGGGCTTGAAAATAAAATTTATAAACAATGTAGTATTTCACACAGTCTTAAAGAAATGATCGACTGAATGTGATTAAACATGATGACCCTAAATTTACTACTCACTATCAGAATAAAATCTTTTAAACTATTTAACATACACACACACGCATACGTGTATTTCAATATTGATGCGACAGAAAAATAATACCCTTTTCTTCATGTAATAATGACAATTAAATTACGTACATTCCCTTGATGCGGTCGAATGGCTAACGCGGATACGAATAAAAAATACGTATAAATTTCAGCTAAAAAAATATTAAATCATATTAAAACGAAATTGATGTTTAAAATTTCTAAATACACAAGTTTTTAAAAAAATGTTTCTTGAAAATTCTTTTAAAATTAATTATATTACGACGTATATAATTTCGAAATATTTTATAGCAATAATTAGATAATAATAATACTGGTCATAATAATAAAAAGAAGAAAACGATGAAGAAGTTATTGTAACAATAATAAAATATATACGCGATGTAAAATTATTGATTGATTATTAAAAGATTATTAATTAGAGAAAAGTTTGAAATTTATTCATAATTATATATATATATATATATATATATTTTTTTTTTATTTCAAATAAATAAATTTGAAATATTTAGATGTATTTTAAACAATACAATTGTATATTAAAATATATCCAACTTTTTTTCACATAAAAATTTGTTAGAAATATTTGTTATAAAAGTATGTATCGATTACCTTTGTCTTAAGAACGCGCATATCATTTATCTATGATAAAATGTAATATTAATTAGTACGTTATTATTATGTTTTTTTTTGTCTGTTTGTTTATGTTTCAGACTCATATTAGTAGCATAAAAGAAATAATTTTTGCGGATTGGACATCTAGGACATAGGACATAAAAACATCTAGTTCTATATAGTAAACATTTCATTACAAAAAAATTGCAACGAAAATCCCCTATACATTCTTTATCTAAGGATGGGCATTCAAAGCTACTAAAGGATAAACATAAAGTTAATGCAACAGTTCGCGAGACATTATAGGCAGACATACTTTTGCGTGACAATGAAACGTCCGGAAGGGCCTAAGCGCACATGCACACATACGCACAAACACGAGAACAACTTCCGTACGTTGTAGGGCTCGACTTTCCCTGCATTTTCCCTCTTATTGCTATTTTCTCATTTTTTTCATTTGTTTTCTTTTTCCCCCTTTTTGTCTGACTTTTTCATACAATCGTATACACGGACGTGAGGCGATGCGAAAAAACGGAAGTTGAGTGGAGGGGGAGAGTTGGGGTGCGCCAGCTGGCCGCATATGTAATTTGCCGAGCACCGATAGAGGATCCAAACGCGATAAATATTCCACACCCGACAGTACGAGTGGTATCTTCGCAGCTTTTGCGAAATTTTGTTCCTTTTTTCGGATGTTCCCCCTCCCTTCGGCCCTTTGTGCGAACATTGGGAGTTGCGAAGCAGAGTTCCCGTACGATCAGTTAAAAATGCGTTGCTATTAAAAGTAGCTCACTTTTCGTATAGACTTGATAAATAAAAACATTATGTGGTGAAGATTTACGTTTTTTACTCGAATATTCAGGATTCCATATTGTTGAATGGCGTTAAAAACATTGATTTTTAAGTTTTAAATGCACTTTTGCGAAAGAATTTTTCAGCATTGTAATTATGTTTTACGAGGGCTAATGCTAATAATTTCTACGCCAATAATATTAAAAATATACTAGTAATAGGATTTATTATTATATTAAAATTATGCCAATAATTAAGCAGAATAATAAAAGAATTTATCAGCTGTAGATTAAAGGCAATTAAGTAAATTATAAAAATATGTAAATTAGTAAATAAGAACGAAGTTTTCGCGAAGAAAAATATAAACTAATATCAGAATATAATAATAATATTAAAATTGACTTTATTTACTTTTATCATCTTTCAACAATAAATCATTTTTAATGAGTTACGTTGGAAAATCTCTCAAACACTAATGAGTCTATCGAGAAAAGCCATTTCCTCGCAACGTAATACTTAGTAATTGCGGAAAATGAGGAATGGCACTCGGTTAAATATTCTTCATCGATTGGTAACTCCCATCTTATTATATGTTTCATAAAAAATTTAAGATCTAGAAGGGTAAAATGCTCGTGAAACATGAAAAAGCAGAAGAAGCAGAGAGAAATGACAATTTAAAATCCTTTTAAAAGAATGATCGCTAACAACATAGCGAGCATCCCTTTATGAACTTTTCATTCGAGATGGAGCGGAGACATTCGGTTAAAATTTTACATCATTTCATAAGGACATTGTATTACCTTTCTACGACAACATTATTAACGCTCTGAATATCTTTTGAGAACATAAAAAAAAAACGAAGAAGAAAAAAAAGAAAAAAAAGCAACGAATCTCTTTCAAAGCTCAAGTTAACCTATTAACAGATCACGCACACTAGAAGAAAACAAAAGATCCGCAGAAGCAACTTTTGAAATGTGTCGAGCCTTTTGTTTTTCCATTTATTTGAGTTCAGTAGTCTCGCAATTGTATCTACATACTACACTTAACTTTTCAACTTTTTTACTCATCTTCTTTCAATGCGCATAACATGATTCACCATTGGCGCAACCACTTTTCTTATACGATGCTAATGAGGAACGAGATACCTCAAAGTCGTTTCATATTCGCCTGAATACCCCCCCCCACTCTCTCTCTCTCTCTCTCTCTCTCTCTCTCTCTTTGTCAGTGTATTTACAATACGCTTCAAGTGCGCACAAACAAGTATGTACTTATAAAAGCTTGAATCCTTGATGATGTCTGGTTAACTATGACATTTTAATAAATATACTTCTCAGATAATAAACAATGAGAAAATGTTTGCAGCAATCATTTTATTGCTAAAATTCATATTTTTATTTACTTTTTGCGAAAAAATCAAATTTATATTTTTATTTTATACTAGACTACTTATAAAGTGCATTGAAAGATCGACGATTGCTTAATGTTATAAATAATAAGTATTTGACATTTATTACTCTCACATAAAAATAGTAAACGAATAAACACATAAGAATAGAAATCGATCCAAGAAATGGATTTTGTTTTAAATACAATGCGTCTTATATATAATAATTTAAAAATTTTTCGAAAAGAAATATTGAAATTTTAATATTATTAATTTATTTGAGAAACACTGATTTAATGGCAATAAGTTGCTTTTTCTATTATTTTATAATTTTAATTAAACAAAACAAAAAAAAAGAATAAATAAATAAAGAAGATTCTCATTAATATTATTTGATATTTTAATTTTTATTTCTGATAATATATAAATATAGTTCAGTTTTAAATTGCTTACAAAGAAACTATAAGTAAATAGAGTATACGAATGCCATAGAATAGTTGTTTCTTGTACACACACACATACATACACACGCACGCACGCACGCACGCACACGCACACACACGCACACGCGCGCACGCACGCACACACACGCACACGCGCGCACACACGCACACACGATTATCTGAGTTTAAAAACTTCAAACTCGCGTAATTTTAGATTCATGCAGCTTCAACTTTAAATAATTTAATTATAAATATATGGAACAGCAATGGCATATGTGTGCACATAAGCTTTGGGTACATAAATTATTCAGAGCTGTAACCTAATACAATGATATCAGTTAATGTTAACTGAAATTAATTAAGACTTATAGTCTTGATTTTCTCACGATAACTGCATATTACATAGCAAGTTTTTATTATATACCGTAATATGAGAGAAATCTACTTTTCCCGAGCTCAAAGTGCCGATTCGTTTTTGAATAAAATTCTTTGGGCGCATTTATACAAAAGTATATACTTACATTTCCATCGCCTGCAATAATATTTTGCCATTGCCTCGAGTGAAAATTTTCTATTTGATATGTACATATAAAACAAGCTTTTTTAAGTTACTGTTTATATTTTCGTTAGTTTATGCGCTGCCTGCCGATGAAATACTTTTCTCTTACAATGTTCCGTCGATTCATTTTTCGTAGACAATGGAAAGAGTTTAATGTTTAGACATTTTGTTCGAAGCTATATGAATTTTATATAAACACATGTGCAAAACGCGGCTGCTTTGTCTTAAAAAGCTTTCGATTAATTTATTGTATTTACTTAGATGTTGAATTGTTCAATTTTTGCTGAAATGTTTTAAGGAAATTGTTAGACTGTACAACGATATGAATAAAAAGAAGACTATAAGAATAAAAAGTATTAGTAACAATATGCATAGTAGTAAATATCATATTTTATATATTTATTTCATAAATATTTCAATAAATTTATAAATAAAACTGCTTCTAATGCTTTCATGGTTATTATAGTAAAAATACTATTGTACTCTAAAATAATCGAATTAAAAGAACAATAAAAAAAAAAAAAAAAAAAAAAAAAAAAAAAAAAAAAGAATAAATAAATAATAGTAAATTAAAAATTTATAGCATAAGAGTACTATATACAAGTAATTTTTCATATTTTTATAAATATATTGAAGTGTGGCTATAATCTTTCTTATAGAAAGGGAAAATTTTCTACTTTATGCTTACTTATAGCAAACAACAAAAAACTTGACTGCGTAAAAGCGCTTGAAAAACTCATGTGAAATCATTTATCAATAGATTATCCTACCATAAACCGAGAGTGTATAGCTTTTTATCGACTTATAAAATCAAAATAAACAACTTTTTATAATTTTCAATATAAATTCAGGTTAATTTAGACCTCCGTGTATAGTTATGATCTTAATCAAACAAAAACAAGAATCAATAATTTGATAATAAATGTATTAAATAATGTTTTTATTTATAAAGGGCCATGCAATTATATGCTTATATTTTTATAATTAATATTAAATATACGAATATCTTCTAACGGTGCATTAAATTTGGAAATATATTGCTAAAACATTTTCTCATACCGAATATCTTAACATTTGTCATCTTTCAGTTATTATTCTTATTTTTGTATTGAAATTATTAATATATTATTAATTTATAGATATTGTTAATTCCATAGGAATACATTAATCTGAAATCTTCAATCTCCAAATCATTCTTTATTAATCAACTATTTGTTTTTTCATAGAATTGCCGTGCAATTTGCTTTAGTTTATATATTCTGCATTAATTTTTCTGGCATCGATAAGTGCGATATATTCTTATTAAAAAATTACAAGCACAGCGTATTAATTAATTCATGCTTTTGTATGCAATATTAAATCAATTTGATGTATATTTTATTTAAATATCATTGTTAGATCTCTCCTAGTCAGTTAAAATTTCTATAAATAAAGTCTCTCAAAATACATTCTTTAAATTATTTTATAGGCATTTTTAGCACTGGAAAACTTTATTTTGTTATATTAAATCAATAGTGTGTTATTTACGCTGATCTGGATTGATAAGGAGAGCATATAATTATATCACCGTTTATTATTTCACATTTGCCAGATCTAATTCATTCGAATGCATCGTGTTCTGTGCTTGCTTAGGACCGATTAGACATTAATTACTTTCACAATCTGATAATTAGATAAAGAAAAAACTTGGAAATACTTGTAAATGTGTATTCTATGTTGTGTATTACTTGTAAATGTATATTTTCAATTAGAGGAAATATTTTAAAGTTTTCTATTAATTGTTTGTGCTATAATGTAATCTTATATAATTATCTTATTAATAAAATATTATTATTAATGTATCTTATATGATTACCCCAGTCGTTGTATTTCGTTCAACAAGACAATTTTAACTACTTTATTCAGGCAGCTTTACATAAACATAAAGAAATTATTTTAAATCACAAAATGCAAAATGATTTTAAACTTTTTAATCATTTTTGTCAAAGCTATACAAAATCCGATAACATCGAGTTGCATAAAAAATCGTTTGATGCTATTATTAATTGTCAATATCATACACAACTAATTCTATATAATGTTATAAGCTAAGTATAAAGAAATTAACTAATCTAGAAGATAATTTAAATCAAATTGGACTTACATTCATGCTTCTATGAATAAGAGCGAATGAAATTTAGTAGTGCTAATATATTATTTCATATTTTCTGTTAAAAAGTATAATAACATTTATTATAACTGCATAAAAAGACACGGTAAAAAAATGTAAATTATTATTAGAAAAAGTATAGAAAAAAGTACTATGAAATTACTGTGATTTAGAGACTAAGTTGAATATAGATATATTACGTCTATAGAATGATTATTCTGTGAGGAGTTTTTGTATTTATAAGGCAAAAAATTTTACTCCATAGCGAGAAAGATATTATGAGAATATCAAGAGAACTAAATTAATGTTCATTTCGTTAAATAACTAAAATTTATGTTTATTTATATAAATAAAAAAAAAATATATATATATATATATATATATATATATATATATATATATATATATACTTTTGCATGTAGCGAATGCAATTACAATATAGTTTATATATGCCGAATATTGAAGGTATCCAATTCAATGTAGCTTGTATATCTAACTGGCGACAATAAGCTGCTAACTGTATATGCATGTGTGTGTATGTGTGTATATATATACATATATGTGTATATAACACGAAGTTTTCCATGCCTCCTACAACTTTTCATCAAATTTGCTCCATTTTCCCTTTCAAGTTTATAAGTCTAACTCTTGTAAATGCACGTGTTTATACGATTATAGATATCTGTATGTATGAGCAGGTGGTAAGAGAACAAGAGAGGGGAGAGAGGGATCAGAGAGTAAGAGAGAGAGAGAGAGAGAGAGAGAGAGAGAGAGAGACTTCCTTCCTCTCTCGGTCGCTTTATTCAACATTTTTTACATTTCATGCTTTATAAGTGTCGACACTTCCGTTTTATTAATAAAAAGCTATATAACATTTAATATGTCATGAGAAATCGCAAAAAAAAAATTATAATTTTAATAGTTAGCTGGATGGAACGTTGATTGACTTATTTCCTTATATTACAAAAAATCTTCCCATCATTTTTAAAATAAATTTTCTTAATAAATATCCCATTTCTTCTCGTTAATAATCAATTTATTCTTTTATTACATTATGGACTGATGATTACCCTTCTTTGAGCATGTCGCACATAATAACGATTAAATCTCAAAGTACATTATTTCTTGAATAAACAATTCTATTCTGAAATGAGGTATATTAACATTATCGTTAAACTGTTCTGTGTCCTCCTATATTTTCTAATGAGGCAAATTTTCCTCGTGAATATCTACAGCGACATTCTTAAATTCTGACATAGAGCGAGTGCAAATTCACACACACACACACACACACACACACACCGGGTGTACGCGTACGTAACGTGTAGTGAAAATTGGATACGTGCTTTCTCGTCGACTATAATTATGTAAAATATCATTACGAATAACGCAAACAAATATCATAGGTAATGAAAGCCATCGAAAGTTGTAATGATACTTTACATAATTGACACATTGACGATTATCCGATCTACGCGTACTTGTACATTTTCAGTTATCACGAAAGTCCTTTTTTTCAATTATTATAAAATTTTTACATATTATGCTTTCAAATGTTATTACCGATTCACTGTTTCTTTCATTATATTTAATGCCCTTTAAAATGTAGATATAATTTTTGCCATATCTGCATTTTTGATGGTAAAGCGATAAATTTAAAACGATAAAAGAATTGCCCTCGTTGTTTGTTCGATTCATGCAAATCGTCTGCAGATATAGATTCTTTGGAAATTTTATTTTTACATTATTACGTTTGAGCAGAATAATTGTTTAACTTTCGCTCGATAATTTACTTTAGTTCATTCCTATTATTTACTTGGTAATCGTAGTTTTACACAATAGCACTTAATCGGCCGCTTAAAGCAATACAATTTAATTTTAATTTTTAATCCGTTACTTTAACATCTGAATATTCTATTTTGCAATTTCAAGTATTTTTTTTTAAATATATGTATTTGTGCTTATAGTTTAAAATGCTATAATATCTTCAAATTATATATGCACTTCATAATGTTTATTTATTTAACTTTTTTAATAAATCAGACGGGTGATGAATAATTTTGAAAAATAACAAACTGAATTAACATTTCAGTATATTAGTGAAAAAGGTGCATTGTTACTCTTTAAACAATTTGTACTATTCGAGCAAATATCTCTACAAATACGAAAAAATGAATTGAAGTTGATATATATGAAAAGAACCACGATGAAATAAATATTCAAGTTTTTTAATACAATATTTCTTCGGGCAGAAATAGAATTTATGTATATTATACCGTTTACCGTATAAATGGTAAGTAATAAAAATCAAGTGCAAAGTGAAAAGAACGTAATGCTTGAATTTCAGAGCATTTTTATTTAATCATCGCTGAGAATCAGAGAGATTGTAAAACTGCAAAAGCGAAGAACTTGTTCGCTAAAGTCAATTAACAGATTCATCGGAATTGAACTATTTCAGTACATTTGTTAGCAATTTATTTTTGTGGCAATTAAAAAAATTGTACCTACTTCATATTGCTTATAATGGCATAAAGATACGTTTCTCTAAATTTTAATAAATGTCATAATATATTGAAACTCCATCGAATTTTTCCCGACACACTATAAGAAATTTATGTAAACTTTAAATAAGCTACATTTTCATCATGGGGGTTCTTTTATAGAAAAGCAGAAAATTAGAAAAAGGCGGAGAGAGAGAGAGAGAGAGAGAGAGAATTGCAAATCATCCCCCTTGACGGGGCTATATATTTACCTCGATGAGAGACGAGATTGCAAAGAGTAGGACGATGCACATTGCGCTCATCCTGTCTAGCGTCATCTTCGATTCGCGATTAAATTTCTTAAAAAGGACGTGAAAAATTAAAGTCCGAGCACCGGTCGACAATTATCGGCGATTCACTCGGGCCAACAACAGTCGCACTCCCGTCCCACGAAACAACAATTCTGCGTCACTTCACCCACGCTGCTGAATTCGAATCAAAGTGTCGCTCGCACGTCCGACTCTCGACTGACTGACGAAGGGCCAAAAGGACCGTGCGACTCTATGCTCCTGCTCCTGCTCCTGCCCCTGCTCGTGCTCGTGCGTGAGTGCGTAGACGAGAGAGCGAGCGTGGTGCAACGCGTACACGCGCTTCCCTCAGCGGTTTCGCCTCGAATGTAAGACCCGCAGCTGCGGTAGGCTCGCCTGCTCCCACAGCCCCGCTGCATCATCACGTGGCGGGAAGGCGCCGGGCCACCCCCACCCCAAGTCGCCCGATCCGCCGCCCCCGAAGCCGGCTGGGCGCTTTTATCGCTTCTACTTTCCTCTCGCTTCCGATCAAAGCAGCGCCACGGCGGCACTCTGCCACTGGCATTGAATAAACTTGCTCACTTTGCCTTGGCACGATCCTAGTGGAAGGGTGGGTTTAGTGGACGATGGGGAGGGGGGATGGGGAGGGGGTGATAAGGAGGAGATGGTGTAACTACGAAGGCCCACATTAATTGAGTTAATAATTATCGTTAATGCGCTCTCCCGTGTACTTTGGAGATGGATTTTAGCTCAATGTTGAAATTTCGATCGGAGTCTTACTTCGCTTATATTGCTCGCCTAACCACTGTCACGCTAGGCCGGCCAGGCGGTTGGAATTACGCCTGTAATTCGATTCGAAAATTGAGAATTGTGTGGCCGCGTGCCCACGAGGAATATTTACGTTGATGGTCGCTCCAGTTCATTCGTCGCTTTAGCCGATGGACCCTACGAACGGCTTACGTCCATTCGACGCCATAGAGTCCAGGCGAGCAAAATATTGTTTTTCTTTTTTTTTTTCGAATAATCCAGTCTCGGGATAAATTGTGCCGGGATAAATTTGCTCGGGATAAATTTAAAGAGCATCCCCCACGCTTTCCCCTTGACTTTATTTATCTAAGAATGCGATCTTATGCTCGTGAATGATAAACAATAGGACTCAACTAGGGATAAAAAATGTCGATCTATGGATGTTCGACAATTCTGTCTGTTATAAAACATTCCACAAAAAAAAGTTCACGAAGAATTAAATAAACTCCGAGCAGACAAAAGAACTCGTTATCCATTTACTTTCAATTACGCGAAGCGTGTGCCGTTAAAATAACGATGCGTATTCCTTATTTTCAAAATGCAAATGAAACATCATTTGCCAATGCGTACAGAAGCGTTTAGAGAAGCTTCGTGCCTACGGGACTGACTCCTCGCCCTCACCTCCGTGGCAATCTTTGCTGCGGATAAACAGCGCTTCACAGTCAGCATCTTGCCGGCTACCTACCGGCTAGAAAAAGTAGAAAGAACAGGTAATCTTAGCGACCAACTCCGCGGGCGACTCCGCCCCACCCCCGTCCCGTTGTCGAATGAACTAGTGATGGCTGGCGGGGACGGGCTGGGCGGGCAGGGCCGCGCGAGATGTCCGGGCGAGCGTAGCAACGCATCGGACCCGGCGCCCCAGACGCTCGAGAGGATCGATTGGCCGGCCATTATGGTTTCATTCCGTCGGCCTGTCTCCGCGTCGGCTCCGACGCATCAGCTGCCCTCGACATTGACGAGAGCGGTCCGAGAGCGGCAGCTGCCCGCCCGCAATAAGCGCCCGAGGATAAAGGTCCTCCTGCTCCTCCTAGGCGGCGGCACGCGCTCTAAACGCGGGACAGGTGTAGGGGCCGAGGTGGCACGCGACAGCCGGCGATCGTGACGCGCCATTGGCCGCTCGCAGATGCTCGGAATTCGGGCCCGACAGGGCCCCGGGCGCCCGAGGCAGCCCGTGGCCGCGAACCGCCGCGACAAACGTCACAGATGGACGCGTCGACTCTCCGAAGCGGATCGCTGACTTTGGCGACGGGCCTGTGGGCCCCGAGTACATCGGTTCCTCCGGCCGGGCGTAGCTACGACATCGAGAGGCCCGATCAAGCTGCTGTCGTCAGTGATCGGACGATTGCCCTATCGCCACCACCCACCGTCGCCACCCAACGCGTCCATGGCTGACCGACAATTGCCACGACATTAATATGTGGGACACTTCCGTGCTGGAAACTATAGCCGTGGTGATGTGTAGCGCGGGCCCTCGAGCTCGATTCTTTGGATCGCGAATGCGTGGGCGAAAAATCACAGGGCCGACGAATGGTTTATCCAGTCGGTGGGAAATTTTGTCATACCATCGTTTGCTTGATCGGTCGTGTTTTATTGGATTATTAATTATATATAATTGGCACACTAAAATAAATGGACGATAATTGTAATGTTTTCTTCTTAGTTTTTACATAGTCTCCCCATATCAATGATAAAAATATTACAATTAACACGATGGCATGATTAATAGAATTAATGATTAACACGAATTAAGAATGATTAACACGATTAATAGAATACTAAAAAGACTAGGAATTTTGATGATTGGTTGCTTGTGCGTGTGCGTACGTACTTACAATAGTACCTCCTAAAAGTTACTTAAAGTAAGCAAAGAAATTATGAAGGTGATAAGTCTTAAGACACAGACTATGCAAGGAGTTAAGCACATACGATACAATTAAATTAAAATAGGTGATACGTCATTTTAATAATAAAAAAAAATTATAAATCATACAGCCTGCAAATGTTAAATTCAAACAAGTCATATATATATATATATATATAGTAAAAACAAACAAAAATAATGATAACACGTCAACTTTAATTATTGTTGTTATTTTAGGATCGCTTAAAACATTTTTCTTTATTTAACTTAATTAATCTCATATACTTCTATAAACATCTCGTTTAAATTATACATATTTCGTTACATACAAATATACATATTAATATCAAAACTTAAAACAATTTAATTCTATAACATTTATTATTTCTTGCTGAAACTAATAATTAGCATGTAATCTTGAACGCCTAAAGCCTGTTGATTATATTTTAACTAAATACAGTTGACGAGATAAACTTGTAACAATATCAATATATCCGTAATATAATTATTCCCAAGTATATATATAAACTAGTTTAATTATAATAATTTATTTAAGTATTAACGTAATGAAATAGCCAAATAATAGTCAAATTATAGGATTATAAATTTAATCGTTAAACCAAGATAGAAATTTTTATTAAATTATTTAACAAAATATAATGTTACAAAAAAACAACACAAAATCTATACATATTTAATTGCATAATAGCTTAAATTTGATTGTCGTGCCCTCAATAAATACTAAAAATTTTATGATTTACCTAATAAACAATCGTTATATTCCAACTTGCGTCCCAGTTCAATAATAATTTCGTAATAATTATTAACAAATTCATATGCTATTATTGGTATATCTTCCTTTCGCACTATCTCTCTCTCTCTCTCTCTCTCTCTCTCTCTCTCTCTCTATTTTAAGATAATAATGTTCAGATGACTTTTTTATGACCAAAGAACTTTTTATCTTCAAAGGTATTATTTTATTTCATGCCACATCAAGCTCGATTGTCATGAATTAAACATTCCCTAATATCGTTTTTAGCAATTGGTATGTAGTGGTGTAATCGATATCAACATACCACCTCGACGTGTAAATGAACATTTAATATTCGAACGACAGATGAAAAATATCATTGTACAGCAAAAGAATGAGAATATTTTCAGTGAAGCTTTGCATGATTTTAATGCGGGCCGTGTGTAAAATTGATTTAGCATAACGAGAATAGTACATACGTACAATTGGAATTATTCCGTTACCTATAAATAACAATAAGATCTTCGTTGGTTTTCGAACGATCGACAAAAACTCCTCTTTAGTTCAGTAGTGCTATTTGGAATTTATGAAAACCATCGGAGATGAATAATTAATTCAGTCACTTTCATTTCGATCACCAAATTGTGTGACCCGTGAACCAATCGATTATGAGACACGTAACGCAACTGATTTACATAGACCAGGGTTCTAAGCAAATGAAAAGATAATATATTAGTTATTATTTAAAATACCACATTCAAAGATAATAGATTAACGAGTAAAGAAAAAGTAGATATACCTTTTGAGTATTCATAACCAGAGAAGAACGTGAGCAGTGAGAGCTTTAATCATGACATAAGTAACATTAATGAAAAGCATATTTCTTCCACAATCGTAGACATTTGGATAAGGAATGCTAAGACATTAACATAGAAAATTGGATACATTAGCAAAGTCTAGCATAGAGGTAATAGAGTGGTAGCGCTTAAATAATTTCTAGTGCTTAAATAACGTCAAGTATATATATATATATATATATATATATATATATATATATATATATATATTCGCTGAAATTGAATCTCATTTGTGTTTAAGGACCATTCCTGTCAAAATCACATCTCGAAGATCTGCTTTTGTCAGATTACCAACAAGTAGAAGTCAACTTCAGGTCAGAACAATAAAAAATAAAACTAACATTGGTAATTTGAATGTTAACTAGATCTCTATATGTAATTTGTGTATGTAAGGTAAGCGAGACAAGAAACTCATGGTACATGAGAAGTAGAATTGATGTGGTAAATGAGGGTGTACTGTGAAGCTTAAATATTCAAATAGCGTGATGTATAGAGAACCCTATTGCGTAAATAAAAAATAAGCGATGTCAATGTATGTAATGATTCTGCCATTTTAATTCATTAAAAAAAAAAGTTTAATTAAACTTGTTTGAATGAAAGCACGTTAACGCAAAATGAAACTGTTTACCTTATAGCATGAAAAGTTACAAAAGATTGAAATATTTGTTAAAAAAATTATTTATATATATATTTATTTATAGAGACACACATAGAGAGAGAGAGAGAGAGAGAGAGAGAGAGAGAGAGAGAGAGAAAAGAGGGGTCAGTCAGAAAGAGAGTAAATTTATGGTATTCTCAATTTTACTACTTTTCAAATACATAATAATCTACTATTTATATAAACACTGAAAATATACAATTTTCTTTTAGTGATAGAATTGTATAACTTTTTAAATCTTTGAATTTCATTTGATTATTTAAACGAGAAATTCGGTCTCGTATTTATAAATGAGATAAATGATCTCATATTTCTAAAAATGTTATAAAATATTCAAATATAGCCAGTATATATCAGTTTACAATATTATTACAAAGTTCAATCAAGGTATTAAAGAATATTTTTATGTGAAAATAAAAAAATTTATTTCCTTTCATCGGTATTATTATTAAAAAAAATTTTTTTTTATTGTTAAGTACATTTTAATTTTAGTAACTACAATATTTTAAATAATTAATTTTTATGTTGTTGGCAACGTTAAGTTTCAATATTATAAATATAAAGATAGATGATAAATTAATTAAATACCATTTTAATATAATTATTTTAATTGCAAAGATTTTCTAGAACATTTATTTCGTTTCATTTTTTTTTGTTTTTTTTTTTTTTTTTTTTTTTTACAAGAAACTTTATTTCACACGTTCAAGTATTACGTTGCATTCAACTTTTATGCAAACCATAATATGAAATGCACCACCTTGAAAGTCATAAGAGCTCTTTAATTTTTCATTACAAATTTTATTATAGACTGCTGTTTTAAATATAAGTTTGTATATAGAAAAACAGCCATAATATTAATATAAAAAGTTGCATGAAATTTTAGATTTTGGCTTTTGTAATTTACTCATGTGTCATTTAATAATTGCGGTTTTATATAATCAAATCAAACAAAAACAAATATAAACTATTAAATCTATTGAATTAAATTAAAACTATTTAAATATAAATTTCCTTAATATGCAAAGATACCGTGAAAACGTGTATTCAGCCCTTCTGGCGGTTTATTACAAAATTCTAATGAGAGACTTTTAATTTTAAAGCAATACCAAAGTTGAACATACATTTTTTTTTATTTCACCGATTTAAAAAATAATTCACATTTCCAACACGCATTTATCGCTAAGAAGCTAATTGCATACATCAATCTAGCAATGAAATCTTTTTTTCAAACGTGATTAATACTTTATAACCAATGAATTTGTAAATAATTTATGACTTTGCATATTGGTGTAACAAAATTAAAAGTAAAGAAAATAAACAATTGTATATTTATTCATACAATTCTAATTTTTTAAACTCTTACATATAATATTATATATATATATATATATATATATATATATATATATATATATATGTGTGTGTGTGTGTGTGTATCACCCAACATCCATATAAGTTTTTTTTTTTAGCAAACATGGACAATAATTGCCTACGTACAATTATACACTGAAACACAATACAATTATAAACTTTAATTTTCAAGTATAATAAAAAATAATTATTAAAAAAGATTAAAAAAACAAAATAAAAATAAAAAAAAGAGAAGAAAGTTTAAATTTATATACGTTCATATCAAGCTGTAAAATACTCGTATGTATGCATCTCTTTCCCCTAATATCATCTTATTCATAGGAGCGTAATCAATATATATATATATATATCTCCGTTATAGTTTGACTATACTTAAGAAAACTTTAATAGAATCTATCTATCTTAATTTCATATTTAATGTAGCTAACTTGTTTCAATTGAAGATAAACAAATGATTATCATCATGCATTTCATTTAATTTCCAATTTTTTTTTTGGAAGTTGACAATTGTGTCTTCCCTTTCTAAGAAAATTTAATTTTTAAAACAGGCTAAATTAATTTTATTAAATATGTAAATTTATTACTTATGTGTAAATATAGCGATTAATATACAAAATTAATAAAAAAAAAAGAAAAAAAAGAAGAAATAGAAATAATAATAAATTAATTTAATTTTCCTTCGCGATTTCGAGATAAAATGAGATTTCACATAAAATTTATCTGAGGTTAATTATTGCTTTAATAGATTAGAAAAAAGTCTAAAAAAATATTTTTTTAGGAATATTAATTTATATTGATTCCACGTGATTTATAAGAATTTGTATTTAAAACTTTAAAGACTATAAATTTGATAATTTATCTGTAAATAAGAAAGTAATAATTTTTATTAATTTATAATATCAAAATTGTTATTTGTACGATATCAAATATCGTATTTAACAATTTTTTTTAAATTTATTCAATAAAGCATTTTTAATTTAGTAAATGTAAGACGATTTATTAAAAAATATTTAATGCACAATGTATTGATAAACTATAATTATTAATTCCTTTTTACAGATAATTCAGTTAATTGAATATTATTTTTTTATAAATTCCAAAAAAATTATAAATTATTTCTAATACTTGCGTTTTTTCATTGCTTACGCATGCTATTTATTATTAATATGCATATTCGATACTTCTTGCGTAATATAATATTATGCTTTATTAATAATATTGAAAAAAAGCTTACATTCATATAAAATAACATGAAACGCTATGCATTATTAACTTTTTAAATTAAATTAAATTAAATTATTAAATTTAATTAAATTATAATTATAACATAATTAAATTACTCAATAATTAATATGGTATTTCGTATTTAAGTTATGGATTATTTAATATACAAAAGAACATAATAGATTAAATCAGTTAAACATATAATGAAATCAATTAAACATATAATTACATCAGTTCAATGGCTTTATACGTGGCTTTACAAATATATGTGATGTATTAGAAATTGTATTTTATTGTTATTTCTTGAGAAAGAATTGACAAGAGGTTCAACACAAAAATTGAAAACGATTCTATGAGTAATAAGAAATCAACTACCTGAAACCTATAAATATTGTTTATACATTAAATTATAAAATAGAGAAATCTTTAGGGCAGACAAAGATATTTTCTAGTAATACATGTAGTGTACCTAAACATTTTTTTTTTTTTTTTAATAAGATTTTTTTTTATAATTAATTAATTTATAGTTAATTTTCAATTCTTGTTATACTATAAATGTATTAGATTAAACTAATTTAAGATTATTATTTTGTAAAGGATAGAGTTATATTTTATGAAGATAATAATTTAAAATTTATACAAGAAATATATATATATATATATATATATATTATACGAATTTTATCTTTTACAATAAAAATATCGATCGTTTCAAAATTAATTACAATGTCAATTAATTTATAAATGCTAAATGAAACCTTATTATCATATTACAATTAATGTATCGATATTTCATTATATCGATTTTCAGATACTTATCAACGACTCAGGCACGGATGCCTTATATTGAAGCTTATAACAATACAAATGTTATTCGAAAAATTCTAAAGTCAAGAAACTCTTTAGTTAATGTGTTCGATAAAGGACTTTATTGTAAAATAAACATTGCAGAATTTCTTAAGCCCATCGATACATTTATAAGATACGACAGAATTTCCATTCTGTTCAACCAAAATAATCGTGATATATCTTGTTATTACGAATTTTATTGTTTTAAACACTAAGTATTTTGTTATGTATGATGCTCCGGATGAAGAACTCAATGTCTAATGTCATATTTGGAAAGAAGTTGAATTATTTCCAGGCATTGAGAACAAATTAGTATTAATGTATATTCACCATCGATTCTCAAATTAATCTCGATAGTAACAAATTATTTCTATAATTATCATATACATCCCGTTAAAAAAAAAAAAAAAATAAACTTGATAATAAAATTGATTGAATAATTTATAAGACCTTAATCGAGTACATGTATTGTATAATACTTGTTAAACTTTGTAATTACTTGTAAATTATTTGTAATTAAAGTAAAAACAAAAACAAAAACAAAAAAATCAAGTCAGCCTTCGAATAATTTTTAAAAACTTGTTGGATATATTTTAAAATATTTTATAGGAATTTTTCATAAGCTCGAGTCAGTCGGTAGAATATTGCTTAGAGCCAAATTAAAAAAAAAATATTACAATATAATGAGAACGGATGAGATGCCTAATCGAAGGTCTCGTAAATACAGTATAAGATTTTATTATATAAACACTTTATTAGATTTCAATGAAACTTTACATGTATCTATGTCAGAATTTTATAGAACACTATCTTACTATATATAAGTTAAATGTGTACTCTTTAGATAAAAAAAAAAAAAAAAAAAAATGTAGCGACGAGCAAAATTGATTTGTGTACAATGCATTTACTTTAATAAAGTACAATGTAGTCGAATAATCTCATTGCAGATCGACTTTATGATAAATTTAATAAATAATATCTTTATAATAATGTTGTTGTTCGAATGTTTTATACTATATAAAGAAATATTTTTCATCTTGTTATTATGAAAACGACGATTTCAGAAACTTAGAAACAAATTTGATAAATGTTTATATATCATAATTTTATTAGTTATTTTATAAATAAATTAGTGCTTTTAGAAGATAATGGTGAGTGATGGAACTATATTAAAATATGATATTTTCTTAAATTTATATCGTGTAAATTAATAATGTAAATAAATTATTCTTGATTTTTCATAAATTTTCTATTTAATAAATATAGATTCAAGGCTAAATATCTAATTATAGTTGGCAAATTTATTGGAATATTACATTTCATATTTCTAGAACTACTGTAAAAAAAAAAACAAAAAAAAACAATAATATCTTTTAAGAAATTCGACAAATTGTAGAGGAAATTCTCGGAACGTTAAGCTGTTATGCGTAGAAAATACAAGACTATAAAAAATTAACAACAACAACCTTTTCAATGAAACAATATGATTTGAAAATCAGCCAATTAAGAATAAATTTCTAATGGTTGAAAATTTATTTCTTAATAAGAACACAAATTGCTCGCTTTAGTTGCTGCTTTTCTACTAAAAAACTGATTGAGCAATTAACATATTTACTAAGCCGATCATTGAATGAGCAGAATAAGAAATTATCTTCTACAAATTATAACAATTTTTCATTTTGATTAAGTATTTGTGAGAAAATAGCAAGGAAAAAAAAAAAAAAAAAATATATATATATATATCTAAAATGAATTTTAATTATATAATACATAAAGTATACTTTAATACAAATACTTACATAAAAAGAGTAATATATATACAACAATAATAATAATTAAATATCAAATAAATAATTATTACATACAAGTTGAACTGTATGTAAGAAATTATTATTCTTTTTATGTATTTAACACGTGAAATAATATGTTATAAGAATTGGCCTAGATGAAACGCTCTTTTGACATTATTATTAAACACTTTCAGTCTACCCATGAAATAATATTCAATTTTAAGAAATTACAGTCTCTGTCTTTGGGAAACGCCTTTTTCCCCGCCGAGACATGTAATAAAGTCGTTTGAATTTTCCATTGAACGACCCGTCGGCCTTGACGTCCACGAGGCCGCAAATTCGCCGCCGTTTTCCTAATGAGAATAATAAAACAGATCCTTTTTGTACGATACGAATAGTAATTCCGGGAATCCGAGGTACAATCCGAGCGGCTTCGAGCCCGAGGCCGTCCCCTTAAAAACTGCCGGTCCCGGAAGTTTTTACGTAAGAAACGAATTTAACTCGGTCGTTGCCGATGTCCCGTCCCGAATCCATCTTTTAGCTTTTAAATTAGTGGCGTCAAATGTATCGCATTTCATTTTTAATTTTTTAAAATTAAGTATTTATCGTCTAAATATTTTGCACTATAGATTCATATAATTCATAAACAATGTGTCTTATAATGAGTATACATCCATGTACGTAAATGATGACACACTGATTAAAACATTTGCGCAGATAGAGAGAGAGAGAGAGAGAGAGAGAGAGAGAGAGAAAGAGAGAGAGAGAGAGAAGCGTAGTCAATGACTCAAATTTCAATATTTATATATATATATATATATATATTTTTTTTTTTTTTTTTTAAATTGCAATTATCAGAGGTTTCGGCAAAAAATATCAAATATATCTACATATATATTGTAAATATTTTGTTCACATTTTGTATGAGAAAAGAATACAAGTTTAATAATTATGTAACTCATATACTAAGATCAACGGTATTGTGTCATTTTAGATATTGAAGTTTTATTTCTATTCAGTTAGATGAAGTGAGCTTATAAATAAATATTCATAGGTATGAGTCCATTCGATATTTTATGCGCGCGCGCGCGCGCGCACACACATGCACAAAACAAGCGTATACGCCGATACACTAATAGAATTTAATGTAGTGAAAATTATGATTTATGATGAAAATGCGTAAAAGATTATTATCATTTCTGCGTAAAAGCAATTGATTTGAATAATTAAAATTTCGAACGAACGACTTTAGTAGGAAAAATAAAGTTTTGACAGCATATCGTAATAGCAGACGTGCGTAGTTTGATCAGACCATCGGCCTACTATTGGTTCACTATTTTAAAGATGAGAGTTGCTTAGTAAAAACTGGAACCTAACTAATGTTCGAAAAGAATCCAATAAAACCAGTGTAATGTGATCATGATAAGGATATTTAATATTGCTTACATACGCAATGTCTTAAAAAAATGATAATCGAGATATCACACTGACAACAATTCCATGAAATATTAATACATTTAAAAGTAAGATTTAGCAAATCATTAGTAATTGAGAGACAGATGGAAATAAGTGTCATGATCGCTCGGTCTCGAAGAGTAGAAAGAGATATAAGCTTATTCAATTAGCAAATGTGGTCGAGGTTGTGTAGTATTATACCTTTAAGTTTTAACTGATCCGTATTTTTATTTTTAGCAACTCTTGCAAATATTTTATTCCCGTTAGCTGATAATAATGTTTTGAACGGTATGAGAATTTTGTACTTGAGTTTAGCTGTTGAAGGGATTTTTAATGTATTTTTCTTGTGGATATCTAAATTTATATTATTATTATGCCACCAAGTCGACTGGATGCAATATACAGAAGTATTTTGATCAACAAATTTTTTACCAAGGGATGGGGTAGTCCAGAAAATTTAAAAAAGTAAGTTACCGATGCAATGGTGAAGTATTTTATTTGTGTGCGATGGTGTTGCTATTGATTTTTTATACCGGTCACCAGAATTCTTAACTTTTATATTATTATATATATATTTGATTTTTATGATACATTTGTTTACCTATGAATAGGTTATAAAATTTAATTTATTTAATAATTGTACCTAATAATTTGAAGGACGATTTCAATATTACCACAAATAATTATGTCCAGGCTTTTATATAAGTACTTAAATTCTCTGCGATAACTTATTTAATATATTTAATATATGTGCAGATTATTTGAATTTAGAAAGATCATTGCTAATCGAAAACTGTGTTACAATCTCATACCTCGAGATTATCCAATAACAATAACAAAGGTAAGTACTTTCTTAAAACAAAATCTATAAGTTATATGAAATTTTTGATATGTTTATTTACCAGGATGAGAAATGGTCAGATTGCCGCGTGATAGATGGAAAATTTGAGTCACCGTTTGAGAGAAATTTACCCGGTATTATGCCGGAAGCAACCAAGACCGCTTACTTTCAAATGATTTTACCAAAACAGTGGAAGTCTCAAAAAATTAAACCTATTTGCTTACATCTTGCTGGAACCGGAGATCATGTAAAAGAACATACAAATGTTTTTAAAAATTTTCTTTATAACTTTATTGCAGTCTTATTGTCAATCTAAAATTTTCAGCTTATTTATTTTAAAGTTTCTCTACCGTCTATAATATATTCTTTTAGAGATTGAAAAATGGTTACTGCTAATGATTTTTTGCCTTCTGTTTGTAAATTTGAAAATTTCTTAATTAACGAATTCTATATTGTCCATAGTACTTTTGGCGTAGAAGAAATTTTATTGCAAGGCCGTTACTTAAAGAATCAGGGATAGCATCGGTTTTACTTGAAAATCCATTTTATGGTTGTAGAAAGCCTAAAGATCAGATGTAAATTATTATCTTTTCTTTTCTTTTTCTAAAGTATATCTTAATGAAATATTTTAAATCTTTAAAAATTCTCATATTATAGACAATCAAATTTGCACAATGTGTCTGATATTTTTATCATGGGTGCATCTATAATATTGGAATCTACCGTCATACTCAATTGGTGTGAACAGCAAGGATACGCACCTCTTGGTCTTACAGGATTATCAATGGGTGGACATGTTTGTATATAATTTTAAAAACTAATTAATCATTTTGCAACAATAATTTCAAATATTAAAAATTAAAAATATTTCATTCATCCTTTATCAGAAATTTAAAATTAATATATTCTTATCACAATATAAAACTATATATATTTGATATTATTCTATGTATAAGCTTCGAGCTACAATTATCACGTAAAATAAAAAATATATCATTAGTTTTTACATTTCTGGTCAATTTTTATTATTCATTATTAAAAATAAAATAAGAATATAACATTATAGGCTATCAATATTGTATGTACCATTCAATTAACAAATTGAATTAATTACCTTATTATTATTAATATTATTATTTAATAATATTAACAATCAAATTGTTTATTAAATTATTTATATTTGTAGATGGCTTCTCTTGCAGCCACAAATTGGCCAAAACCAATACCACTAGTACCTTGTCTTTCATGGTCAACTGCGTCTCCAGTATTTACTAAAGGTGTAATGAGTGACTCAATTAATTGGTCCTTATTGGAATCACAGTATTTTGAAAATAAAACGTATCAAAATGATTTAGCGAAAATGGTCAAAGTAATTCATGGAGATGTTAGTATACATGATATACATTTATATTAATTATGTGCTTAATTTAATTATGTATTTAATTTTGTTATTAGGATGCGTATTTAGCAGGACAATATTTTGCAAAGCATTTCCCTAAAAGTATGAATACACTCAATAAAATTAAAAATGAATCTACCGAGCCTGTAAAAGAAAAGGAAAATACAGATAATAAAGAGTCCACGATAAATTTGTCTCCCGATACTAATGAAGATAAAAATAAAGTCGATAAGAAAACACTCGTAGAAGAACATGCCGTTACACAATTATTTCCTATGAAGTTTATATCAAATAAATTGAAATATAAGTCAAATTTTAAAAAAAGTAAGAGTTTATTAAATTTAAAATATTGAAAATCAATTCAAAATGTTCTATACAAATTCAATAAAATTGTAAGTAAAATTGAATTTTTAACGATATAAAAAATCATAACATTACAAATATCTGTAAATTGAGCAGTTTGATTTAATTTAATTACTAAGGATCAAAGTATACAAATAAGATTAACGTTTAGATTTCGGTAATCATAATATTTAATTGAACATAATACAGTATTTACGTTAAAATACTATAGAAAAATAGTAATTATAATTTATCGATCATTAAAATCTGCCTGTTCGTAACTTGAAAATATTTATCATTTTAGATAAAAAATTGCGTGAGCCAGAGGCACTGCAGTTCATGAGAGGAATAATGGATGAGTGCACACACTTACAAAATTTCGAAGTACCGGTTGATACTGAGCTTATAATAGCTGTGTGTGCAAGAGATGATGCTTATGTACCAAGAGACGATTGTGTAGGTTTGGAGAAAATCTGGCCAAAAGCTGATATACGATTTGTTGATGCCGGACACGTGAGTGCTTATGTGCTTTATCAAAAAATGTTTAGGTAAGAATTTCTGTTGAAAAAGAAACTTGCTGTTGGTTAATATTCACAATTTATTTTACGGAGCTTTCATCAATACGATTCTTATGAAATAAATATTAAGGTGTTTAATACAGTAAAAAATTATATTTAATTGTAATTTGTAGATTTTTAAGTTTTGCTTTGTTGATAGTTTATTAACAAGTTTAATTTCATGTAGTTGTAGTAGCTTCGAATCAATAATTTTATGAGCAGATATATAATGAGAATAAGAAAAATAAATGAGTTCATTAACATGATTTCATGTTAAAAAGAATTTTAAATGGCATTCGTGATATTCTAAATAGATATAATTTTAATAGATTTTATATTAATGTTTTATAATACTGTTTTTAATCAATATTTATTATATGCTCTTTGAAAAAGTGAAAAGTTCAGTTAATAGTATTTTGTAATTCCTTTTATATGCATTTATAAACGCATTTAAAATGTACATAATAGTTTAGTACAATTCTATTTAGTATAAATTCGTATATAATTTTATAATAATATTTTTTATAAAATATTTTATTCATAAAATAAATATAGATAATCAAATTAATGATTAATATTACTAATTAAGTGTTAATATTTTCTAAAGATTTTCATGTTTTATTTTCATATTTTATATTAATTAAAACAATGATATATTAAAATAATAATATATTTATAAAAGAATCTTCATTGTTTAAATAATATGTTTATCATCAATTGAAATTATCCAAACTAAAAAACTGTATAAAAAGCAAATTAATTAAAAACAAAGAATAATACGTCGTTACGATTCACCAGATATTTTCTCTACATTATTAAATTTTAATTAATAATGTGGATCTCAATATATTACGAAACGTACATAAATTTTTATGCAAAACAACTAATAAAATTATATGATCTATACAATTTTACGAATTTTAATTTGTTTGACGTAGAAATAATTTTTATGATATTTTTGAAATTATATGAATACTGTTTTAGTAAAACAAATTGATGATAAAGAAATTTTTTATATAATTTGAATCGATTCTGGAATCATACTCATTGCCAATTTTACTTTTTGTTTTAAATTAATATGAACTGAATTAATAATTGCTATAAAAAATGTAATTGATAATTATGTTGGTGCATTTTTTTTTCCATAAAGACTAACATTTTATTATAGTATCAAATGCGAATTATATCTATTTTGTTTAATAATAGTTGCTTACAAAAATATATATTTATTTTACTTTATTGTTGTTACGAGTGTTAATTAAATCTTGTGTGATTTAAAAATATCGGTTCTATAATTTGGAATTGCGTTAAAAATACCAAAAATTATTCGATTTTTTCAAGATTTTTAATAAGGAAAATGATTTGCAGGTCGAATACATGAATAGTTAAATACAAATTAAAAACTATATTTTTGACATCTCTGTCATACTTTTTTTTTATGTAAAAAGTTAAAATATCAGGCACCTGAAGAATAATTAAGTGCTCATGTATAATGACATAATTTGTTGATAACTATTTTAAAATATAACGATGGAAAATAATTCGACGATGATTAAATATATTTTAGTAAAATACATTTATATCTATTGTTTTTAAAGTCAATGCAATGCCTGACAGTTGTATGTGCCAGTGCTAATCCGTTTATCAATAATTTATCTAATTTCTGTAGTTTTAAGCTACTATTTCCAATATAAATTTGTACCGATAAAACAACTATTAATTTTCAATAAATTATATTTTTAACATTCACATAATTGTGAAATTAATTTATGTATTAATCCAAATACGACTTTTGACGTTAGTAATTAAAAAAGTTGAATAATAAAGCATAGTTTTATACAGACTATACGTTATAAAAATATATATCGATATAAATTAGTATTTATTTAATTACTATAATATTTTAAATTAAATTATGAGATATATTTAAATATTTGAACCATTTACATATTTACATTTACATATATCAGGTTGAATGTGATTTAATGTAATACATTTTTATTGATGTTACTATAATTTATTAAAAAGAAAGAAAAAAAAACATATATATATATATAATGTAAGAATAACCATAATTATAAATAACCATATATTCATGAATATTTTATTTAAAATGATTTGAAAAATTTAATATATTGTACATTAAAAACTTTTTTGTTTTAGATCAACGATTGCAGAAGCATTTCAAAAGTATTTGAGAAAATATCCGATTAACGATAGTTGATATAAATGCAGCGATTTATTGTTGTTGAAATCTTTTAAACCAATCGTAAAGGAATGTAATAAAATTTTTAATAAATTAATACTTATTGGCATGGTGTCTTGTGAACAAAAATTCTACAAATAATTATGTAAATGAAATTTACTTACCTTGTATACGAGATTTACAAAGACAAATAATATAAAATTATATAAAAAATTATATATACAATTATACATAATATTCGTAACTTGTTCATATTTACATGTATATACAAGTAGAATAATGATTCAGTAATAAATTTTATTTTTCAAATTTGAAATATTAATATCTTATGAATTTGAATGGTTTTCTTTAATTTAGGAAATCTAGATAACTTTTTTTTGTATACATTGTAAAATTTATTTTATTTAAATTATTCATCGGACACGAAATATTATTTAAACAAATAAATATATTATTAATAAATTATCAACTATTTATTTCTACATTTTTATAACATAATCTATCTTTCATAAAATTTATAACGTATTCTTTTATTATATCTTGTATAAATGTATAAATATAATTAATTTAGCCTATGTTATAAAATATACTTCAAGACCAATTCATGTTATTGAAAATATTTTTGGATGAACTTGTAATATCTTTTTACATCTAAAAGAAGCCCTCATAAATGTATTAATCAATTAAGGAATGAATGAATTGATTAATATATTACTAATACACTTTTAATGCAATCGGTATTTAAGTTTCTTTCAATAATTTATATTTCTTATATATTTAATTGTTACAATATGTTTATTTAGTCTTTAGTTATGTTTTGCTTTTATCGTTGAAATTGTATGAAAGCGAAGAAATGCATTTTATGTGATATGCTTTGAAAATATATTGAAGAATATACATAGTTTATATTATGCAGAAGAATCGTGAAGATGCAAATATCTACAATATTAGTTATTTATAATAATATCTACGTTAATACATTAATAATCATCAATTGTATCAAACAGTCATAGTAATAAATAATTTAAGTAAAAAGAAATTTATTTATACAAAACATTTGGTTATATTAATATTTATTGTGCCATACTGTAAGTGATTAATAATGAAAAGATCTTATTAATTAAAAATGTTTAAATTAGTATCTAAGAATGTATTAAATACGTTGAATGAAGAAGAATTGTCTTAAAATCAGAAATATTTAGCACTGTTGTACTTATTTAGCATTATTTACAATATCGAGAATACAATTAATCAATATTATTAAAAATCATTAAAAATAATTATATATATTAGAGGTATATTTATTAATAATAAAAACATACCCGATATTCTTTGAAACGAACCTTGTAATGACTAGAATTTAATTTAAATAAAGTAGTAAGTAAAACAGAAAATAAAATTATTTTTTAATGAAATATAAAAATAAGTACAAAAGGCTTTAGATAAAATATATTCACACCTTATCAAATGCATAATATCGATCATTCAACAATACCAACTTTATGAAAATAAACATGAATAGACATGGACAAAATTATTTATTAATTTGTAAATATTTAATGTATGGGGTTTTAATATGGAGTTAATCAACGTGCGTCATCATTAATTTGATGAAATATTCATATTACAGCATTGATAGCTTGAAGAATTAAAAATATTAATATTAAATAATCGATGTAGATGCATGTAAATTGTGCTATAAAGTCGTGTATAAGCGAAAGAAGAAAGAAGATTATAAATGAAATTAATCGCTATAAATTATTTAATATAAGATAATTAGTTACATAGTGAAAGCTGTAATATTTAGTTTACATATACACACGTGCATATTTACGCAAGCGAGCGAGTACATAATAATTCATAATTTTGCACGAATTGAAATTATTTCTATCAAATTTTAATCAACATACCACTATAAAAATCTCAATTTGATAAATAAATAAATGGCAAACTACATGGATTTTATATTCCTCTCTAAATATTTTATTCGTCTTAATTATGATAATTATCTGGAATGAAATTGTTAATTGTTTTAATTAAAAGTCACCGGTTTTTCGTAGTAGAATAAATTATTACCGTTTTAATAAATAAAATTTGGAAAAATCGTTGAAAAAGCATTCGTAGCAATTATGAATATTTCATAATTCAATCTCATCCTAATGATGTGACTGAGATTTTAGAAAATTTATTGACATATTGAAAATAAATCTCACATAGTATTTATATTTATCATATATGTTGTTTTTTTTATTTATTTATTGTTAAGACTCTGAATAAGAACCTTGGAAGGGTTAAAATTTTAATTACAATTAGATTTTTAAAAAGTATTGTTTATTATTATAAAAAAAAAAGAAAAAAAAAAAATAGAATCCATGAATTTATTTTTTATGCAAAATATTGATTCGTATATGATTCTATTTAATTTTATTGAGCATTTTGACAATTGTTTCTCAAAATCATTAAATTTATCTGCCAATTAAAATCTTTATTTCCAATACATTAATTTCAGCGTTATAATATATTTATTTAATCATTGTTTAATATTTTTTCAGACATTGTAATTATATTCCATATTATAATAATTACTCTACGAAAGAAAAGTTTACGTTACTTGTATTATGTATAATTGATAAGCACATATAATTACTACGTCGGTGTATTTTGGTTTTTAAAGTTTGCAAAACCGCTATTAAACGTTCGAAGTTAATGTAATTAAAAAGTTATTCCTATCAAATTTTTTCTTGTTTTTAAAGTTATTACCATGTCGGTAAAATCGATCATACATAATGTGTAATAATAACAAAAATATATTATATATATATATAACAAATATATATAACAAAAAATAACAATATTATGTTACATTTTATATTTAATTATGTCTAACGTTTATGATTGACTGGAAAATTTTTTTTTTTATTAAAATTCAATTCATGTTTATCTTAGGCTATGCTTAATTGGTTATTTCAAGATTATGACGCAACTAACATTCTAATGAATATAAGAAAAGACGGTAAAAAACGTATGCGACACGTGACTTCCCAATTATTAAAACATGTCTCTTATTTATATTTATACTATAATAAGTATATAATTTGCTTTATTTGTCCTTTTTATGATTTATAATAAACGCTTTCGATCGTGCTTTTAGACAAAAAAATAATAACCTAACCATATTTACCGACAATTATCCCTTTTCCATTGTATTCGTTTAAATTAACAACAATTAAAACGGGCGTGAATGATTCACGCGAAAGAAGATAATATTACGGTAAAATTTTATTTATAAACCATCACCATGTCCGCTCCTCGTTTAGCGAGTCGCGCATTTAAACAAACTCGATATTAACGACATTCAATTACCAATATCCCCCTTCCCCTCATATAACGAATGTTCGCTCAACCAGGCCCCGATACAACAAAAGCTCCTCGTTAACGAAATGCCTATAATTGGGAGCGCAGCGTCAGGCCTGGGACCCCAAGGCGCACATTTTCGAAGCTTCGGCAAAATGTCGCCTGTGTATATCCAAGCGAATTACAATTTGATTAGGTTCAATAAGATCTGGGCGACCGGGCACTGGAGGCAACGTGTTTATCGGAACCAGCTTCCTTTCTCCCTCTCTCCTGCCATCGCTCGATCACTCGGCTCGCTCACTCACTCCCACCCTGCACGCTTCCGTACTCTCATTAACGGTATATCTTGCCTGACGGCTTATGTCAACAAAACGTTAAGGTGACCGTGGATGATTGACGGGGGGCTAATGGCTAGGGGTTAGGGAATGGGAGGGTGGATCTCGGCCGCGGGAACCAAGCAACGCGCATGGCACATTGGAAATAATCGGCAAGCCGAGCGCAAAGGAACCACGCCGGCACCACCAACCGACTTCAAGGCCCCAGTAATCGGCGACCGACCCGTTTACGCATGCGCCCCAATGCCGGCTCATTCCCCGACGGCCACCCCGGATGCCGACAACTCCACGCGCCAATCCACATGCTTACGCGTGTGGGCTGCGCTGGTCGTTTTGAATGCGCTGAAAGCTCGAATCCGGAAACGCGCCGCTGCTTTTCAATTTTCGTCGTGCGCTCTTACGTGCTTCGGCTTTCTGACGAGCGATTACGATTTTATTCCGTGTATGCCTAGCGGGTCTGTAAGCAAGCTTGCGCGTCCGTGGCGTTGTTGCGAAAATTCGGCAAAGGTCCCGGTGGATTATTAGCTTTGCTCTGTCAGGACAAGGTGAAGGAGGAAAAGAAAAAGGAAGAGGAAGAGGAAGAGGAAGAGGAAGAGGAAGAGGAAGAGGAAGAGGCAGAGGAGGAAGTGGTGGTAGTGGTGGTGGTGGTGGCGGTAGCGGTGGTGGTGATGGTGATGGTGGTAGTGGTAGTGGCAGTGGTAGTGCCGGCGGTGCTAGTGGTAGTAGTTTTGACGGTGTTGGTAAAAGCGGCACCGGCGTAAGGGGAGGAGGAGGAAGACGACGGCGGCCGAGCTTAACTCGGGGACCACATGGTCGGGCCTCCCGCGTAGCCCAGCAGTCCCGTGCGTTATTCAATACGTCGGCGCCGAGGCGGTAAGGGACATTCTGGTCCGGGGCTAGAACGGTGTACCGAGCAACTGTAGCGAATGACGACGACGACGACGACGACGACGACGACGACGACGACGACGACGACGACCTTGTTCTTCGCCCGTTTGCCACCACTTTTCAAAAATGCGACTATGTGTTTACGTAATTGGCGGCCGTTCGAACGAGTACGTGACTGAGGGTCGCGACGAGCGTCGGCGCTGCTGCCGCCGCTGCTGAGTTGCTCGTCAACGGGAATTAATCGGTGGCCGCTGGAGGAGCGGAGACCAGTGCGCGAATAAAGCGGGAGACGCTCGCCCGGACTCCCGAGTGGGAAGAGTCGAAAATTTCGGTGCGCACACCGCCGCGCACACGCTCGTTGACGCGCGCGTCGCACACTTGCAAACGGCTGCGGCCCGTCGTCTCGTTCGGTGCATGCGGCTTGCCGAGTGACGACCAAGGTATATAGCGCATTAGCGGCCGGACTCCTGGCAACACGGGAAGAGGTCGAAGTTTCGAGGAGGCAGCCCGGGCGGAGCGGCGGACGATCGTCTCGGCTGCGTTTGGCATCGAGCTCGTTACGGGGCGGAATCGAGGAACCGAAGCGAGTCGGTCGAATCGTCGAGTCAGACGCACATAACCCCAAAGTCCAGCGCAACGTGCTCGACGTCGCCAGTACCTATATAATACGTGTATCGCGAAAGTGCGCGATCCGTGTGAGAGACAAAGAAGATAGGAAGAAAGGAAGAAAGTACGGCAGGGTGTACCCCGAAGAGGGAAGGAGTAAAAAATTAGTGTGCCGAAACGTGCGCGTCGAGGAGCGGCGAGGAGAGGAGCGGTGCGGCGCGGTGAGGTGAGGCGTAGAGAGGTGTGGAGCGGCGCGGTGCGGCGCGGAGTGGTGTGGAGAGGAGAGAAAAGGGAGTCCCGAAGCCGAAACTTGTGTCGAAGACAGTACGGGATCCACTTTATTCAAAGGCAGTAGTTATCATTTTGCGGTGGCGCGATAAATTACGCGCTAATCCACGAGGGAGATTATGGACGCTGATCACACGTCGAGCGTGCAGACGTCGAGCGAGTAGGGGAGAAAAAATTAAAAGTAAGGTCCCAGTCAAACACGAGGTAGGCGCGCGCCGCTATCTCACATAACCTCACTTGTCGCGAATTTCTTCGCATATTATCGTCATGTCTGGCATGTAAAGCGCGTGACTCGAGTGGAGGAGTGTACGAAGTCAGGAGTCAAATTCATGTCTAATCGAAGGCTGTAAAAGACCTCGGATCCTGCGAACTTTTTCCTTTCGGCCTCTTCGTCTCCACGAGGTGGAGTGTGAGAGAGAAAGAGAAAGCGAAACGGACAGAGATAGAGTGAGAGAGAGAGAGAGAGCGAGTGAGCGAGTGAGCGAGTGAGCGAGAGTGAGTGAACGGGAGAGAGAGAGAGTGTCAGGATACGGGGTTGCTCTGCTCAAGTGCCGAGAGCCAAGAGAGAGAGAGAGAGAGAGAGAGAAAGAAAGAAAGAAAGAAAGAAAGAAAGAAAGAGGGTGAGCGAGCGAGCGAGCGTGCGTGTTGTGCGTTCGAACGAGCGAATATAAGGTGGAGAGAGAGAGAGAGAGGGAGATAGAAAGAGATAAAGACAGGCAGACAGCGAGAGAGGGTGAGAGAGAGAGAGAGAGAGAGACAGCGTGAGCACCGACCATAGAAAGAGAGTAATCGTGTGAGGAGCGAGGGAGGAAGCAGAACAAGGAGGATAGATAGTTCGAGACGGAACGCAAAAAAAAGGCAAAAAGATACTACTCTCTCAAAGATGGCGGCTAAGGTGGTAAGCAGCGGCATTCAGCAGCATCAGGGCAGTAACGAGAAGGAGCAGGGCCCGACCGGTGTTTCATACGCGAGTGTACTGAATCCAAAGGTTCCGGAGACAACGACGTCGTCCGCAGTGGGTTTAGGTATGTATGGCAATGATTTTAGATCCCGTATTGATCTGGCAAGTAGAATTTTAAATTTTAAATTATTCGTGAATCTCGATTGACGTTTAAAACTTTAAATGGCTCGTCATTATGTTTTATACGAAAGTAATTAATAAATTTAAAAGCATTTATTTGCTCGATTTCGTTTGGGTTATTTGGTGTTATCATCAATAAAAATTGTATCGCCTTAGATAAATGTTGTCGCGGGAGAATGGCTTAGTTTAAGATTACCGAATATTTGATTTATATTATTGTCTCTCGTGTATGTTAGGAAGGATTCTAAAGTTTATTATATGAATCTGCTATTTCATAGAAAATTTGTAAATTGTAGATGAAAGGTAACATTCATGGTCTTAACTGTCATTTAAGCAAGTGTTATTTCTTTCTTTTTTAGTTTATTTTACCTCTCGATTTAAGTACGTTATCCAAAGCATTTTTATTTTTAATCTTTGCCAAATTTTTATTAACGTTTCATTTCATATATGCGCTTAGTTGTCATAAAAGGCAATTGGCTTTCAAATGTCGCTTGCTATTCAGATGCTGTCGGTATAAGTTGAAACTTTGTCAAATTTTGCATTATAAATATCTTATGATTCTCCTTTAATTTTTTAGGATGTACTAAAGAGAATAACAAAGAGAACATTGGCGAACAAGTCTCGACTCAACAGAATCCGGATGAGACTAAAGGCAAGTCTTATAAAAAGGCTTGTCGCAGATTTGAAACTCACAGACATAAAATTACAGAGCGTAGACTGTATGGAAATTACGTACCACACAATAATACACCGGCTCCTATAGAAGCTACCGCCCCTGTAAAAACTACAAACGTAAGTCGTCCCAACGGAAGCGTTCAAGAAGGACATAACGAAGTTTTAAAAAATGGAGATATTGGGAGCGATGGAGAATTTCAAACCGTCGCTCCAAAAAGTGCCAGACGAAAGGAAAAGTTAAAGGAGCAGAGGGAATATGTAGAGCCTCAACCATATCGTAATAAGGATAAGCAAAGGTTGCATGGTCGTAATGGGGAAAGTAACGAAAGATTACATAAGGAGAGGGAGTACCTATTTAATGCCAAAGATGGATTGAAAGATAAAGAGAAAGAGAAGGACAGAGACGCTGAGGTGTATGTCGAAGAAGTTGAACATCAACCCATAAGATACATCGAGGCACCAATTCCTGTCGTCAATCCTTGGACAAAGAGCAAAGTAAATACGTTACAGCCAGCCGCCCCGACACCAACTACAACTCCTGCTCCTGCAGTGACAGCATCTGCACCCGTTCCTGTAAATAAAGTCGTCGAAAAAGAAAAGAGAGTTTTACAGCCGCAACAACAGAAAGTTAAAGCTGGTAAGTTTTTTCTATCTGGTATGTTCAAATGAAATTCAAGCTTAAGTGCCACTTTAAATTATCCACAAATTTCAATACAAATCATGAAAAATACTTGGTTAAAAATTTAATAATTTAGCTTAGATAAAAAAAATAACAAAAAAAAAACAATGTATTATTTTTTATTTGTATTGGATGTATTTTTGTATTAAATTTACAAATTAATAATTTACTAATTTGCAATATTTCTTGATAGTAACAGCATGTTCCTTTAATATACGATTTAAATACTATTGGGTAATATATTTTTCTTATGGAGTACCAATTTAAGATTCAATAAGGGAAAAAAAATCATTTATTCAGGGTATTTGTACAAGTAATTTATAAATTTATTATATGTCAAAAAAATTAATTATTTTCAGACTGTAAATTTTTATGCTTTGCCCTAATTTATGATGAAACTTAATGAATCAATTATTACTATCTGCAATAAGTTTTCATGTAGGGGTGGCAATAATTTAATGTTATAAAAATTTATTAATTTATCTACAATAAATATAAACTATTTTATTCTATTTTATTTTATAATGTTAATTAATACATAGTGGGAAGGCAAATATATACAGTATATTTGCTAATGTAATTTATGATATTTATTAAGTATTAATTATACATATTATGGATGACAAAAATTGAATTTACTGTGCTTCAGTAAACAAATATTATTTCACGTAAGTTGATAATGCGTTAAAAATATTTTATATAATTGAAACACTTTAGTTCTTGTGTTATTATTTTTTTTTTATTTAATTTTCATAGTTACTTATATATTTCAATATATAATAAGAATAAAAACTTTATTTCACCATTTATTTCTTAACTTTAATACCACATATATATATATTTTTTTTATACATTTCTATTATATTTAATATTCAAAGAGTAATAAATAATAGTCAAGGATGGGGGTATATCATTACATTATTTATATCCGTTTACTTAAGAACATTATTATAGATAATAATAAAAAAATCCTACCAATAATTGATAATCAATAATACAATTTAGACTTGTATTTGTATAACATTAATATCCTAATCTTAGAATAAAAAAAGCAGGTTAATTACATTACAAATGTGAGGTATGTCTTAAATTTTTATTGAAAAATGAAAAACACTCATCACCAATTAATATTGTCATGAAATTCGATTAAGAAATTTTCTTCTTGATTATTAATGTAAAAAAATTAACATACGAATTATACATTTCCTTCGAAAAATGTATTTTGTGTAAAATACCGGCCGTCTATCTATTCTGTAATGACAAAATAATATAAGATTTCATCATTACACATACGTAATATGTAGTACCTACATCTTACATTTATGAGAGTATTTCAACGAAACTGATCAATCACGTGTTATCGAGGAGCGCTTATAATTTTCTTACGTGATTATCCGATTGTTGGGCTCGAGTTAAATTTCCATTTATCAGACCGTAATAACTTATACATTGTATTAATCAACTTAGTTTCTCTTTGGACGTCCATTTTGGACGTAGAATTAAACATTTATTTATTTATTTATTTATTTATTGTTTTTTTTTTTTTTTTTTTATAGAAAAACAAAATATGGAAAGCGTTATATTACGAATAATCGTGTTTTATGATAAAATAATTAACAAAAAGTAATACGAGAGTAATAGGCACGTAATGTTTAATGGGTATTAATAATTTTTTCATTATTGTTTGATTTTCTTTTTTTTTATTCTTTTTTTTTTATTCTTTTTTTTTTTTTTTTTTTTTTTTTTTTTTAATTAAAATTTATCTAAGTTATAAACCTTCCTTAAGTAAAGATTACATTGCTCAAATTAAATATAAATTATTCGTACTTACATAACTTTAAGGTTAGGTTTTAATCCACGTGCCTCGAACGATATTACTACGAATAATGTAAAATTTTGTTACTTTAACTTTGAAAATGTACAATATGTAGGTAAAATCACATAATTGAAAAATTACGATAAACTTTAATTAAGAAATGGTTTAGTAATTGGATAATATAAAATTATAAACAAATGGAATTTCGGACAATGACAATTGATTATTAATTAATTAATAGAAAAAGTTCTGATGAAAAGCAAAATTGTTTATAATAAATGATGGAAATTTGTTTCAATAAATAAATACATCGAATTAGTTTAAATTAAATTAATTTTTATATGTCGTGCATGCTATAATTATACTTTAAGTTTGTAATACGCGCAGTATTTTATTTCATAACTTCATATCCTGAAGATTTCTTTCTTTAATCATTAATTTTATAAAACATGCATAAAATAATTATTGTCATTTTATTGTATTATATTTATGTTAGCTTCAATTTTAAGCGAAACGTGTAAAGACGAAAAATAGTTAAAAATATTTTGTTGTGAGGTGGCTAATCAATTTGCATTATCAAATATATTTATAAAAAATGTTAAATTCGATAATTATAATATAAATATTAAGTTTGAAACTTAATTAATCCAAATATAAAAACGACGCGTTTTATGTAATAATTTACAATTTTTAACATTGTATTGAAAATTTTGAATGATTCATTTTATTAATTGAGGAAAATTTTCTTATTGGCTTAAGTTTTTTTTTTTTTTTTAACTGAAATTAAATACTTTTGTGTTTGGTTATATTCATCTTCCAAATCTTAAAAAGCAACTGTGTTATATATATATATATATATATACATATAACAACAAATATGTAAACTGTCATTGTATTAATATTTTATTATAATACCAATACTATATTTCCTTGTAGTGTTACTACTTTATTCTGCTTAAAATAATTGTCTTAAAATGACGCATCCATCGTTTAAAATAAGTTTACAAACATTCTTTTAATATTAAAGATATACTTATCGAATGTTTAGACACTTATAATTTATACTATTATATAAATATCCAGTTTAGTGTCAATTTAATTTCAATATGTATTATTGTATTTGATTTTCTTACAAGATGAATATTGAATAAAGCAACTTAGATGTTAAGCATATTTAATAAATGATATTTCTGAAGGCTATATAATTATGTTATCCAGTGGGGTAAATTTTGTTTTTCATTAGAACCGTATCAGAAATATTGGCCAATGAAGAGAGGCAACGTGTAGTTTCGTTCCACGCGTCTAGACAGATAAAGACGAAGCTCAAGTTTAAGAGGTATTTACGCAGGTACAGAGTTGCCTGTATATCATTTAATCACTTTTTAGTTATTTTAAATTTACCTTTATTTGTCGATGAAAAATTTGGTTTACCTAAAACAAAATTAAATATAATAATCTATTTGGCTACTCTACGGTGAATACGAGTACGTCTACATTATTACTGCGATTTTACCAAGATTCTGTTAATACAAGCTTTATACATTATAGCTGTAAAATTACCTAATTTAGCTAATACTAATTTTTGGGACAAGTTTTTTTTTCTTTTATCGGTAGTGTCATATATTTTTGACACAAAAAAAAAACAAATTAAAAATAATGTAATCGTAAATTTTTATAAATCCTTATCTGTTACACATAAAGAACATACATCAATCACTCTAGTAGCTGGAAAAAGAAATTAATTTTCTAATGATGTCGCAATTAAATCGTATTTGTTAAACAAATACTAATTCTCAATTTTCTATTCTACTCTTTATAAAAGTGAAAGTTATTATTTAAAATTCATAACCATAAATTGTTAGTCAAATAGTTTATTGAATTGAATTTAACGATACATAATGCTGCTTGATTACTTTGTATAATTTCTCTATTTATCATTAAACATAAATTACATTTAAAAGAGTATATACAATGAATACTAAGTCAATTGCTTTATTAGACCGATGAATGACAAAATAGACAAATATAGTTTGTGAGCTTTTGATAATATAGTTAAAAAAAGATTTTTTAAACTAATTTTCATTTTATACAAATTTTAATAATTATAGTATGACAGGAAATATATTGTAATTTTAAGAAATTTCTGAATATCTAAAGACACGGTTTTGTTACACAACTTATGCATTGGAATGACGAATACACATTTTATACAGCTTTCACGAAAAAATTAAATAACCAAGTTTTTACTGGACACGTACTTATTTAACATAAAATTATTCAATAAGTAAAGATTTGTTTTTAAAACAATAGCCTTATATTTAAATGTCGAAGAAGATCATTGAAAGGTGCCAATAAAGTGAAGAAAACTAAAATTATTTTAATAACATGACAACTGAAATAAAGAAAAAATTAAATTGTATTTTGTGGATAAGCATTGATATATGAATTATATGCTCTCTATAAATTACATTTAACCTATAATTTAAATAAAAAAATATCATTTTTTAAACTTAGACTCGATCTTTTTTTGGCTAAGGGGGCATTGTAATAAAAAAGTAATATTCTAAAGAACATTACCACTGTCTTAGATATAAGAAGTAAAATTAAATATGTAAAATTCACTTCATATATTTATGCCGCTTAATTTTAGGCACTTTTAATGCATATTGTTTTATTTCATTTTTGACATAATTAATAAATGAATTATTTTTTATAATTGACAAATTTCTAAAGAGTATTGTATTTTTTTGTGACCTTGAATTTATTTATTTCGGAATAAAAATTATAATTTTAATACAATAATATTTAGGTATTCACAAAATAATATAAGAAACAAGATATTTTTTCTATAATAATAATAATAATTATTATTATTATTATTGATATATTGATAATAGATAATAATAATTATTATTATTATTATTATAATACTATTAATTAAAAACAGAAGAAAAACTTAAAACATTAGGTAAATTAAGTAAATTAAATATTCATTTCATTGTTTTCTCTCAGAACTTCATGAAGTAATGTGTATTTAGTGAACTCAACCATATGCGAGGTTAAATTTAGTAAAAATAATAACTAGTAATTTAGCCACGTAATAAGTTCTGTACAAATTTTCGAATTAATTTGGAATACGGAATGTGTACTCGTACAAACAAGTAAACATGCGTTTGTTTACGAACGAATAAATCATTGAATATGTGTCTGACAGGCCATTTCTTATAATTAAGTTTTTTATGAATAATCGTATTCATGCGCGGTTAAATTGAATAACTCAATTGTGAGAATAAACTATGATTCTTTTTAACTTTGTGATTTATTTTGTATAGTAGCCAATAATGAATATTAAATAGTTTATTTCTAAGACTTTTATAATTTTGTAATTACATACATTCCTATGAACGCGTGTCTACGGGAATAAATAAATTCATATATAAATGTACGGATAGTCGTATGCACTAACATAATGTAATGTAAGGCTCGAGGATGCAATTATTGTGCGCTTTCCTTGAACTTTTGTGAGAGTGAGAGGTATCATACGTCATAAAGATTATAACTACTAATGATGCATAATATAAAAGCTCTAAGCCTTTTATTTTGACAAATAAAGAGGAATAATGGCACAACTAAACGAAAACTGTCTTGTATTACATTTTTTCTTCTATATTTTGTTTTGGTTATCATTGAGAATTTCGTACATGTTCATTGTTTGCTGTCACAGTCATTCTTTTGATGACAGTAATCACCAGAGGGGAAAGCACATAAAACAATATATTGATAATAGATTAACGTGTCTATTTTATCTTGTTTATTACTAACAAAATAGTTAATAATGAATATATGAGTTATTTATGTTTCACAGTAATTTCAAATCTCGATGAAATTAGAATTTTTTTGCACAAATATTTGGCTCTAATTGGTCTGCTAAGGCATATATTTTCATATAGCGAATATGTTATATATATATATATATATATATATATATTTATTTATTTATTTATTTATTCATTGCTATCAATCTATGGTGTTACACATATGATTAATTTATTAAATTAACAGTGCCACCCATTATGATAATAGTGCGACCTCAATATTAACCACAACATGTTTATTATTATTATTTTTTAAAATGTTTTTATTATACGTGTTATTTTTAGTAGTTGTTAGGCTATTATAATCAGGCAATAAACAGCTCAATTCAGAGCTATATTTTATACAAAAAACTATGTGGAATTATGATGTAATGAATTCTATACGCGCGATAAATCATACCATATGTTGCCAATAAATATCGACGATAATTAATTTGATTAAAATATTCATTAGTGGTATAAATTAAATCATATTTATTTAACTAATTGAAATATAAAGAAAAAAAAATATTCACGCTCACGCAAATCTGGCAATTCTTTATCTCATTATGTAAATTATAATTACAAAGTAATAAGTATTTTAAAAATAAACTTTGGAAGCTTCTTTAATAAAGAGTGTATAATAGATATTTTTATTATTCGTATAATCGCAATAAAATTTTTCTTATTTTTTTCAAATATAGCTTCATTATGTTTGGATAATTGAATTTCAATTTTGTTTTATTTGAAGCTATTAAATTTCTATATACTTTTAGTATTTCTATTTTAATTGAATATCCTTGAATATTGATAGTTGTTAACAACTTTTCAATACAAGATTGATTGTAAATCATTTTAATCCCGAAGCATCGATATAATTATTATTTAATTAATTGAATACTCTAGCAGATACTACTTTATTATATTATAGTGAATAAAGTTCTCTTCAGTTATAAAAAACTGAATTTTGCTTTTTTTGTGCGTAACGTTGAAGAAGCATATGGCGGCAGAGAGTGAATTTTTTTTTAAAAATTAAAATACAACGCATAGTTTTCAATGTGAATTAATTCAAATAGTTTGTCGAATTTACTTAATTTAAATATACTGGATGTCATTTTTTTTTTTTTTTTTTTTTTTTTTTTTTTTTTTATCATTATGCAATAATTTCTTTATTTTAAATTTATTCTTGTAAAAACAATATATATCTGATAGTAAATTGTTTATTAAATCAAAATTGATCAAAGAATATATTGAGTTTTAGAAGCGCTTAATAAATTATTGAAACAAATTTAAATATCAAGTTTATATGTAGATTACTTTTCTTTTAATATTTCGAATTGGTTTGATTAAGAGAAATGAATTTATTTCATTCTTAATTAATGTATTTTTTTTCTTCAATTCTTTGAACGAAATCGTGATTTATAATTTTTATACCTTTAAGAAAATTCTCAAATTTCAGTTTATGGTTTCTAACTTGATAAGGAGAGAAAAAGCAAACATTGATGGTGGTAACTGTAATCAATTAACTTATTCCTAATTTCTCTTAAGATTATGGCGCACGCATGCGCAATATACAAAACAAATGTGTGTATATATTGAAATTTTAACTTATCGTAGGTTTTATAATGATTGATGTTCGTGCTTTTTATCTTTCTTGAGCAATAAATTATTTTATTGTCGTAACGTCTTTTTACATAAACAATTAACATAAAATTTTTATAAAACGTGAAGATGGTATAGTGAGCGATTAGCCTATTCTTTGGTTATACTCTTTTCTACTATATAGTACTATTTATAATTTCTGGCAAGATTTTCCGTTAAATACGAGATCGCTCACATTATTAAAATGTTCCAACTTTATTATTCGCTTTTTCTTCAGTATTTTAATTTAATTTCTGTGATTTTGATCGTTCGATGATTGTTAATAATATAAAGTTAAAATTGTCTTGCTTATTGAAAAGCTAATAATTTAAGTAAAAAACATTTTATTTGATAGGCAACCATATAAAATAAATTTGATCAATTTAATAATTTTTATTGACAATATTGTCGTACTGCATTTAAAACACACAGTAAAGAATATTTGATTTATTAAATCTGATTATATGGTATGCATGAATAGCAAATAAATATATTAAAGTATTACAATATTTTTTTATCGAAATTCTATTTCTGTATAAAAATACAAGTGTTTTTAGACAAAAATTTGATATTTAATCCTATGTAGCATATCTTATCTAGATGGATGATAATTTTTTTTTTAGTTAAACATTTTATTCATAAGTGAGCGAGTTTTTATTACAACTAATTTTGTAGTAGCTAATACAATACGAAATAGTACTATTATTAATTTAACTAATAAAATAAATCAACCCATTAATACAATATATGTGCTAAGCAAACGTTTTCTTTATAATTAAGAAATTAAAATATTTTTTGAGCTTAACTTTTTAGATTATAATTTAAAATAAATATTATGTACATAGTTAAATTTATGTTGAGCGTTTGTACATCATCATTATTAATATAAACATATTTTTGTATCTAATATTGTTGCTGATAGTCAGTTTTTTTAGAATAATCTGCTAAAATGAAAATAATTTTTATTTACTTTTTATTGGTTTTATTTGTTAACGTCTGGCTTTTATTTGTGAATATAAATGTATATATGATTTTATTGGATAATTTTTTAAAATATAAATCTAATTTTAAAACCAGTTAGATTTCTCTTTTTTCCATTACTATAAACGATTAAACAAATTTATAAAATATTTTATAGCCTTATTTTGTAATTTTTAAATAAATTGATAAAAAAAAAAATTTATTTTTTCTTGTGCATAAGAGATGACATACATTTAACTAATGAATTCTAAAAAATCTTTAAAATTGATATATAATGAATTTTTTTTACATTACTGATTTTATTTAATGTTTCAAATTATATGGTCTTGTCTACAATAGTTTTTATCTACGTATATTTGTCGACTATTTATGTACATTTTTGTCGATAAAAGTGTTTTGAATGTTTTGTAATGTAGTGAAATACGTGAACATTAGTTTGAAAACAAAATTTTAATATTTATTAATTTTTCAATTATTTTTTCTTATTTTTTTTTTTTTTTTTTTTTTTTTTTAAGTAAATTAGCAGTTGTTTCACATTCTTATCGCTCATTTTATAATTTACCTAGAATTGTATTAATATATTAAACATTATCCGTGTAACCGATGTTATAACAGTAAATTAGTATAGATAATATACATTAAGTCTATTTAAAAATGTATTAATCGAGATTATTGTAATGTCACGGTTATAACCGAGCATCGATAATTTGTATTACAATTGAAAAAGATCGTCGAATGAATTTACTTCTTTTATTATTTTACACACACACATATATATATATATATATATATATATATATATATATATATATATATTTGTATGCATGTAAATTTTAAATAATCGTGAAATTTGAAGTTTAATGTTTTTAAAATTAAAAGAACATTATACCAAGGTTGCAATTTGAATATCAACTTGAATTTTCTTACGTTACATATGTAAATATATATATATATATATATATATATATATATATATATATACAAATATTATATGAAAATATTATATTTTTGCCAAAAATTCTATATTAATATTGCTATATTAAATATTGCTAAATTTTTCGTAAGAATTCTTAGTTAAGTTTAAAAATTATTTTGCAAAGGAAATTCAAAACTTTAATTTCTCTATTTTTATCGTGTATGTTACTTGTTTCTTTCTTTAGTTCGAACATGAATCACTGTGTGCCAATTTTTCCAGTCAACGATACTTTGAATATTATTAATAGTATTTATTTAAGCGTATTTAAGTTTCTAGAACTTTATTGTTTATTTTAGCAAACAATACAGTTAGGTAAAATAAATGTAGAGCTACTACATTTACCCTCGTTATAAATAAAGGAAGCATTTGTTTTGAATAATTATTTGGCGGATAAAATAATTTTCATCGGAATTAGTCAGTAGTAGCTGCGTTCGATAGTAGCGCAGCTTCGACCATTTGATAAGTCTTAGCCCTTTCTCTTTTATTATCATTTTTCATAAAAAAAAAAAAAAAAAGCAAGTATTATTTCGCAAAATTTCATTTGCTAAATATTATATACTTTCTATATTACTCAATAAGCGAATAAATTAAGCGCTTATGAGTGTCGAGTGCGGGACGTTCTCCGCTTGTAAACGGCTATTGCACCTGAACGATATAGACGAGTACGTGTAACCAGCACTGCTTGGCTATTGCCTCAGAAATGATCTGTCCGAAGTCGAACGACAAACGAAAAGTCGGAGCCAAGTTACGTGTGAGATGTAGATAGCCAAGCACCACAACCATGCACCGATGCAGTAATAGTTGTCGGTGAAAAACCTTGTCTATGTATACAATACACGCTCGCTCGTGCATACACTTACTTCATACTAATGCGGCTACGTTTTTTACGTTTGTGCGGGCTCGTATGCGTTACCGTTCGATACCTTTTCTCGATGGTACCCGTCGTTCGCGCGTTTGTTTTACTTTAGTTCTTCACAAACCCTCGTGACGTGATTTTCTCCTGTGTTTCGCGCGCTGCGTTCCCAGTTTCGTTACGTTCAAAGGAATTTCCCGGGAATTTTTTTTTTTTTTTTTTTTTTTCTTTATTGTCGAACTCTTATAATTCTCGTTAAAATCCTTTGCTATTTTCTCTTAATTTGTAAATTAGTCATCGAATTATTTTGGAATACTTGTAAGTGAGTGCTAGTGACACGGATACTTTCTGTGACCTTTTGTGTGCTTCTAGTGTTGCTCGTTAAGCGATGATTTACTAGTGATTAATTATATATAGAAAAAGAACAAAAGACGAAGAGAGAGAGAGAGAGAGAGAGAGAGAGAAAGAGAACTGTATTTGAGGTGAATCAACGAGGTACTTTCATCACCATGAAGATTAATGAGTTTGATAAGGGATTAGTTCAGAGTGAGTGTCGATACATAAGCGATGAAATTCTATTCCAATGCTTTACCGTATGTGTATATTTCAAATAATAATTTTTATAGTTGGTCAGCTTTTTTTCATGGTGATATATCATGGGGATAATGTCACTTGAAAGTTCGAATAAAAATCCGACCGATACAATAACATTCATGGAATATTTGAATACCTCACATTAACAGATAACTATAACAAGCTCTTACCAAATTGAAATACTTTTATCATTTTTATTAAAATAATTATCCATGGGTTGATCGCGCCTGCCATTTTACTCTGCACAAAAGCACAAAAATTGCAGCCTTGATGACACCTCACCCTATTTCGAGTACATGTGCCAGGCCCACCACGTGTCATCAACATATCCAGTCGAGTGCAGCCTTGCAAACGAATCACATAGTTTTTGTTGTTACTGCTTCACTATGCATGACTGCTTCATTCCGAGGACATATCGAATATAATAGAAAGTCTAGAATATTATAAATAAATAAAAAAAATAATAATAAAAAAAAAGCTTTTGTTTAATAACATAAAAATGAATAATTAATTATCCGCGATCGGGCTTACTAATTTTTATTCTAATTTTCTAAATTTACCATATAATTCTTTAAATAACTCTTTATTTGACGTGTATTTAAATGCCATATTGACCTTTTTTTTTTTTTTTTTTTTTTTTTTTTTTTAAATTTAACTAGCATAAAGTTCATAGAACAAAAATAAATTTTAAATATTATTATTATTATTTATTTATTTATTTTATTTTTTTTTTTTAATTTAAAAGAATAAATTATACGAAGGTTTTTGGAACGTTGAAAAAGCAATGGCCACTACACGCGGTAAACGAAAAATAAAATACTTATCGGAATTTTTAAGTAATTTATATACCACAACAAAAGACAAAACATGATTCAATAATGAACATAATAAGGCTGTGAAAAAACTAATTAAATAAATAAATATTATTTAAATTCAATACGACTTATGAAATTAACACTATTTTTATAATAAAAAATTAATGAACTTTGGTTATTTCACCATTGTGAAATAACATTGTTAATATGATAAAAAATAGATTATTATTTGTATAAAACAATTCAGTAGCATGTCTTTCTTTTTTTTCTTTTTTTCTTTTTACATTATTTATGCTTAAAATAATAACTTAAACTATGTGAAAATTTTTAATAAGGAATTCGTTTGTTGGATTATTCAATGCAATAAAATTAATAAAAATCAAAATTGCCCATTTAATGTATATTCTTCAATATTTTGAAATTCGTTAATATTACTATTTATTTTATTACTTTTAATATTTTATCTAAATATTATAATTTCAATTTTCTTAAATATAAGTTTGTTATGAAAAGTTACGAATTTATTCACAAAAACTACAGAATCTCGAGTCTGCACATATTTTATCTTTTTCTTTCAACCTTCAAGTCGACAACTACTTTCTTTCGCAATAATTACATTTTGCGATATTGGAACGATTGTACAAACGAATCGAAGAGAGCTGAATATTCACATTTTTGCCTCCTAAATAAAATGTTATATATTTCATGTGAATCAGTACTTTTATGAATGACTAACTGATGTATATTATGCATGCCAATTATTTAATTAAATTAAATTCGTTTATTTAATAATTAAGCATATAGCAAAATGGGCATGTAATTTGCTCTATTTTGCTTGTGATTTCTATGCAGTCCAATTGATGTTTACATATTTTTCACGGCATACGACTATATTCTCCACAACTTTAATGACTTTTTTTTTATTCGTGATATTACTCATAATACATAGTTTACATTTAATTCTTATACTTTGAAATATCTTTTTTAAGCATGAAAAACATTAGTAGATTTAATGGGTGGGTTGTATTTGATGTTTAATAACTTTTTTATATGTTCTGGTTATAAAAACCATCTAATTAAAAAAGTAGATTGGTTATGATTCTTTAACGATAATATTGATTATTAAATTATATAATAATTATTCATTTACTTTATGCTTACTTCAATAAATGTTGCTTTTTGTATAAAGTAAATTTTAAAGAAAAGTTATTTTAAACGACGCCTCTAACGAAAAATGCTTATTTTTAATATTTAAATTACCTTTTGTTCAGAATAATCCTCTTTTATTAGTAAAAAAATTATGCTTATTTTGTATGCAGCTTTCCATGATTATTTTTTATATTATATTTGTGCAACAATGTATTAAATTTATAACCCAGTAATATGTGTATTTATGATATATGTATAACATGTATTTATAATTTTTATTTATTTATTTATTTTTTTTGTTGTTTATTAATTTTCACGAGGATTTTAAAAATCTATAAATGAATATTAAGACTTTTCTTGGCGTATTTTTAACTAAGTGGTATATAATAATGATAACAAAATTTAAAAATATGTTTTCGCTAAATTACATCTTATCAAATTGTTTCAAGCAATAGATTTGGAATAAGTAACAATTTTAGCCATAAAAATAATTAAGATAACTAACAGTAATTAAATTAATGAGAAACTTTAGAAATAAGTTGTTCACATACTATTAATTTATTAATTTGTAATTTTATCAAGAAAGAAACTATTTTGAATTTTGAGTTTACATGGAATTCTCAATTAAAATTTATGATGTATTTACAATAAACTCAATAAACATCAATTTTATAAAGTATAATTTTAAGGAAATTTAAAAATTAAATTTTTAATTTACGAATTAAAGTAGCATAATCACACTAGTATTTGTAAAATGTATAGTTAATACATTTTTGATCCAATGATTAATTATTTGATTATTTGATAATTTATTTACTTGTATTAAATTTGTGGTAATAAGCTTTTTCGTACATAAATATTGCATATTACATTATTTAAACAATGATATATATATATATATATGAATATATATATATATAAGTATATTATATATATATTTATTATATTATATTATTATATATATATATATATAAATGATATATATATATATATAAGTAAGAGGGACATTGTGTTAATCACGGGATTTCTTTCTTTTTTTCGTTTAAGTGTGAACGCAAGCATCAGTGTTAGAGCATACGACGAATGTCTTATTTAAACGATTTTTTTTTAATTTAGCGAGGTTTTCATTATTCAGTGATAATATATTAACAAGCGCATTCATTAAATGCGAAATTTTAAGGTTAAAAATATTGTTATATAATATATTTAATTTCAGTTGATTAAATATAATTTATCATAATGATTCTGTCATGCAATTACATATATATATATATATATATATATATATTTTTGCATCCATTTGTATTTTGCGTGAAGTTAAATGTAATTAAATTCACTACACATCTTTGAAGTCATTGAATGTCATACTAAGAATATATTACATCATAACAAAATATTGGCTCTGCTAATGTCGAATACCGCATTTCTCTAATTCCATCGCCATTTCTTTATATTATATAATAAGTTAATATAAATATTTATGAAATTATTTATTTTTATTGAGTTTAGCTTATTACGAATTTAGCAATAACTTATTTGTATTGGTATTTATTTTTCATTATATTTAAGAAAATCGAACATATCTCAATGCATATTGAAATAATGTTACTTATGTTATTAAGTTTTAACTCTTTAGTACAATAATAGTTTTCGTTATGCAATTAATTCAATTAATTGTATAATATGAAAAAATTTCATTAGCTTAGAAAGCAGCATGTTTATCATTCTAAATTTTTTTAACCAAAATATATTACGATCATCATCTAAGCACAACTCGATATTACTCATATAATTTACAATATTTGAAATGTTTATAAATTCAATTAATTCATATATTTAATAATTAAAATCAAGGGACAATATAATGTTGAATGAGGATATTGAAGTATATGAATTATAAATCATTATATTTGAATTTAATAATCTGTTGCATATCCATTTGTAATTTGTATAATTATTGATTCACTTCTCTTAGTTTTTAATCTTATAATTACGTAATTTTTATGCGATGTTGCTTATCAAGTTCTTGGTTATTTATTTTAATATAATTAATTTATCACAAATTTAATTGCAAAATATAATGAATGCAAGTTCTTCAAACCCATTTTACAAATTATTGCAAATTGTTAATTAAGATTATAATGAAAAAAAAATTAACAAGTAGTTTAATTACTTAAAGATTATTCATTAAATATTTAATAAATTTAACTTTCATAATATACATAATATTTCATTATTAGATATTAGACGTAACTGAGTTTTATCAAATTACAAATACAATTATGAGTTTTGTAGATTATTATAGATTACAATTTTATATGAAATGAAATCGATATTTTTTTTTTTTTTAATCACCTTTTCTGTATAAATTTTTGCTAGCTGCTCAAACTTTATTATTTCATGCTGAAATACATTTATGAATAATAAAGTATTTTTATGCATAACTCTATACCAGAATTCGTATGATTACATTTTTATTTTAGCAAGAATATGTTTTCATAAGCATAATTTTTCAATACTTTTCTGGTACTTAATACAAAAAATTTTCATTGTAAAAGTAGTTCAATATTTTGATTATAAATTATTTAGTAAAATTTTAATTCCCATAATGGTGAGTTTTACAATGCATGGTGGCATTTGTTGTGTGGAATATAATTTTTGTACGAATTTGTGATATTAAATATTATTATTTTATTTTATTGATTAATATTGAATAAGAGGTGAAGAACCTATTATTTGGACGGTCAAGGATATTCCACTGTTGTTCATTAAATTTTCTTGAATAATTAAATAATTTATGTACAATTACAGAAAGTTATAAAAATATTATTTCAATACATGTTATTTAAATTAGTAATACTGTATATTTTAATAAAATTATTTATAGGTAGGCATCACGATATTGCAAATTATCAATGTTTGAATTTTCGTGACTTAGTAATCGAATATTTTTAATGACGTTATTCGAATATTTAATTTAAGAAACATATACTCTTAAGGAATAATAGTTTATTTTTTATAAATTTTTCGTAAATATTAAGTTATGTTTAAGGTTATAAAGTAATTCATTTATCATTGCGCTCGCATGTAAAATGCTCATGTAGTCCTATGACCCTTTTATGTACACAATTTGTTCTTATAAATTATTTTCTCAAATATGAATATATCACAAATAAATGTTTGTGGCATAACCAATGGTATGTAAAATATTAATTTTTTTTTTATTCGAACGCATTCGAACATACAATTATAAATTTTACTTTCACTTTGTGTTTTAGTAAAATGTACAATCATTACTAGAAGCTTTTATTTAATATGAAATTAAAATTTGACTTCAACTTATATTCCATTTCATATTTAAGTTTATGATCATTATTGTAATCTAAATTTTTATCTATCTATATAATTTGAATGTTTTTAGTTACTTGGCATAAGTTAATTTACCAATTAACTAACTTTTGAAATTGTGGATAGATAAAGAAAAAAAAAATGTATTGAAAAATTTTATACGTTTAAAATATATAATATTCCATTATATAATATTTTCTCATTTATACATCTCATTAAAGGCAGTACTTGATCGATGATTAGCTATTAATGAGTGGGGGGGGGGGTAAAAAGACTTTACACTCCCAAATGTTCCGTATGAAGCAAAGACCAAGGTCAAGCTGTTCTGAACTTACAGGCAGGTCGATAAGCTTATTATGAACTTATCTGATAGATTAATTCGCTCCGTGTGTATACGAATATGAATTTTCTACGTCTATCTCGTTGAGTCACGTATAAAGATCCAAGTTTAGCACTATGCTACGACGAACTCATTTTTCTCATTACGGATGAGCTGTTGATACAATTTTTACGAGAGAAACCACGCAAACGATTGTCTTCATATCACAACCTTTGCTTTGCTTTTTTTCTTCTTTTTTTCTTTTTTTCATTTATAAATCATTTGAATATACTATTATCAAGTTGACTATTATATAGCAATAGAATCGAAATTATGTTTACTTTTATTCATTATAGGATTGTAAATCAAACTGATTTATTACTAACCCCAAGTAGAATAATAAATTTTATGTAACTGTTTTTTAATTATATAATATGTGCCACTTTATGTGAATAGATAGGTGTTACGGAACTTTTGATATATTCTTCATTTAAAATGTAATAAATAGTGACCACTGCTCCAATGAGTATTTACATTATTATGAAGGTCTTATCTAACATCGAGATAAAATCACGCACTAATTAAAATTTCCCGCAACTGCAATTACATTACATAGATAACTCGAAAAATTTTTAACTCCAGGGAGGGTATAATCATAGCGCCTCACTAAATAGAAAAATATGTTGTTTTTATTGCAGAAAACGGCGTGAGTAGCAGCGTTCAACCGACAATTGTAAAGGCTTCCAAAGACAGACGAAAGCCGTACACCCCCCCCCCCCCCCCTCCCTCTCCGCTTCCACGCATCCCCGAGCAGCCTCTCTGCTACGTATGCCTCGGTTGCGCGCTTTCTGCGACGACTGGCTTATTGTGACGTCACGGCTGCAATCCCGAAATAAAAGCGCCGGAAAAACGAGGCAGGGTCGAGGCGCCGACGAGCGTCTTCGGCCCTCCAGAACGCGGATTTTACGACCTTACGCAATACGGGACGGCCGAAGCCCCCGTTTGTCTATTTTCGCCCTACCCACTGACGACAACCCTGTGTCTTGCTTCGACACTTTGCGCTATTCTCATTCTTGTTTATTTTCAAGTGCTCTAATGGAGTTAACAGTTTGCTAAGCGCGAAACGCGCTTTCATCACACGTATGATGAATTACTACTACACGTATTATCGCATCCCGTGTTTTTTTTTTTTTTTTTTTTTTTTTTTTTTTTTTTTAATTCGATCCAGCTCGATGAGAAGCGCAACGGCGACTAACTTAATCATACTTACCGAGAAGTTGTCGATTTTTCTGTTTATGGCCCATTGTAAGGAGGATTTTTCATTTAAATCAGTAATCGGTAACGACAAATAAAGAAAATCTGGATAAAATGTTATGCTAGCGCATAAATACGCGATCTGTAAAAAAGTTGACATAAATTCATTTCGTACGTCGTTGAATTAAAAAATTACATTTGATTTTTCTTATCCCCACGGATCGTAATGCCTCAATTTATTTATCTATTTTTATAATTTACTTAGCGAATAATAATAATTTTCATAAAGTCATTGTTAAATAGTCAATATTTCAATAACACAATTCAAGCTTCGTTCTTTAACTACGCATATATTGTTACTACGCTACATTATATAGAAAGTAATTTTGACATTAACGACGTTGTTTAGAATTAAAATAGTAAAATAGGCTCTTAAACAATATTAATGTCAAATATCAATTCTATTAAGCTTTTTATTAATATTAATATTTCAACTTTTTCATATTGAAGTAGTCAATATTTATGTGTATATCGAACCAATGCATTATTATTATATTGAATGCCCTAGAAAAATCAGTGTGGTTTCGCTGTTATTATTATATATATATATATATATATATATTTTTTTTTTTATGAATTAGAAAAATCTACCCACTCAGGCATTAAAGAAATGAGACGAAATAATAAAAAATCTCGTTAAAATTTTTCCAGGCAAGCAATTTCGCGGATATTGGAGATTGGCCGACTTTAGGAGCTCAAGGCGAGGTGCGTATTTTTCCTTTTTTCTCCTTTCTCTCTGTCTGTTCTATCTCTTGTGGGCGTTAGTGAACGTGAGTCGTGTGCACACTTACTCACATACGCATCGCAAAAGCCTATCCCATAAACGTCATTGAACGTCCTTTCCATTCGCCTTGCCAAGGACGTTAAAACAATATTGAATAACGCAAAAGCTAGACCTCGCAAAATTATTG
>NW_011948424.1:6025721-6031040 GCF_000503995.2 Ceratosolen solmsi marchali | reverse complement strand
TATTTGCTAGTATTACTATCACTATCGGACTCGTAACCGACAACGTCAACAATTTTTACGTAAACGAAGCTTTTTTAACATTGATATATATTTTTATATCGAACATTATGCAATATTCTTTAGGTTTTCGTTGTAAAACGTTTAGACGGTTGAATCATCGACTCTGTATCTCTTTATTTTTAAAAATTACACATTTGACAATTGTTTTTTTTTTATTTTTTTTTATATATCATGTTAGTTTTTCATCTTGTTATTAATATAAATATTTCATATACATCTGAATAAATATACATTAATACCGAACGTACATTATACGTTGAATCGTGCGTGTGCTTATGATATTTATAGTAAGTATAAAGGGAGTGGGTCGTACTGTGACATTTAAAATTTTTAAAACCGGTATACATAATTTGAGAGAGAGAGAGAGATAGTAAGCACTAGCAGTATTGTTAATATTATTGCATATATCTCGATAATTATTTGCTTTTGCATAATTAATATTGTCTGTGTCAACATAAAAATTTTCTATCGATATTTTTATTTAATTTTTAATTATTAATCCAAAAAACATTGTACAATTAACATAAAGTTATGTAGTTCATTAAAATTTCAATAACGTATTTCTGTAACTTCCTTCATACTTATCTTAATTTGAAAAAAATATTTCCTAATGTTTTGTAAATAATAAATTTGACACATTAGTAGAAGATTGTCATTGAATATTCATTTTGTGCATTAAAAAAGAACTTTTTTTCTTCTACATTTTTATAGAAGAAACCAAGCGTTAACGGTCCGAAACAGAATGGTATCGCCGAACATCAAAACAGCTCAAAAGAAGGCAGCATTGGCACTTCCGAAAGCAAAGGGAAGGAGAACAAGGAACAAAATCACTTTCACGAGGACAGCGATGAACAGACGGATAACGTAGATAGGAAAAAGAAAAGTACATATATATGTATATGCGCGTATATATACAATATTGAATAGTTTATCTATTTGAATTTTAATAGCTTTTTTTTTTTATTAACCGTTTCATACAATTTTTTTTCTTTTTTTTTTCTTTACCACGATATAATTTTATTTTTTCCTTGCTAATGTACCTTTTACTTAAATCCATTAAACTTTATTTAAAAATTATCGACAACTATTCAGGCATTTTAAAATAAATAAAATAGCATCGCTTAAATACAATGTAATAATTACATTATTCTTTCTAATAAATTAATATTAAATTTATACTTTATTTATTGTATGTTTATTTTGCAGCAAATAAATTAAAATGGGTTCCTTTAGAAATTGACATTTCGAAAAATCGTGGAAAGCGCGATCGTTCTCCAAAACATTTACATAGAGACAAAAATGGAGATAGGCGACTCGGTAAGTTTTATCATTTTTTGTTTTGTTCAATGGAAAAAAAAACTGCATATTTTATTTGAATGTTTATACTATATATTGTAATGTTTAGTTAATTCATAATATATATTTAAAATAATATTGTGATGCACAATAAATTGACGAATAATATTGAGTATGTAATTATTTGAAAAATAATAAAACTAAAGCTTTAGAATTTTGGCTTTGATTTTGAGATAAACATTAAATCAAATAATAATGATAATAATGTATAGAAGGAAAAATCAATTTCAATGAAAATCACTATCTGTTTCCACATTAGATGACAATTGGCGAGAAAGAGACTTTGATAGGCCCACGTACAATAATACATACCGGGGAAGTCGCGGAAGAGGATATAGAGGCAGAGGGAGAGGACGTGGAGGTCTCTCTCGTGGTGGTTTCCGGCACAGATACGATTATATAGGATATCCACTGGATTATTCTCAGGTGATAAATAATTTTTTTTTTTTTGCCTAATGTTCTGCTATATTAATTAAAGTAATTGGTTACCAGAATTGTCTTTTAAATGACCAATTGCATTCATTCATATTTGCAAAATAAAATATATTTTATACTAATTGCCTGATTATGTGTTTCAGATTAATAAATTTGGTGCAACCAATCCTTCCTACATGATGCCTTATATGGGAACGTTTTATTTTAATAACGTAAATTATGTAAATTTGGATAACACGACGTTAAAAGAGTATATAAGAAAACAAATGTAGGTATTAAATGATTAATTATTGATTGTACCTTGTCACTACATATCTCCTACGTCGTTTCTTCAACCGATGTGTTTAATTTCCGTTCTCTTTCCTTCTTTTTTTGCAGAGAATATTATTTTAGCGAAGAAAATCTTTTAAGAGACTTTTTTTTAAGACGAAAAATGGACGCTCAGGGCTTCCTACCGATAACTCTAATAGCATCCTTCCACCGAGTTCAGGCCTTAACTACGGATGTTTCTCTAGTCATAGAGGCCATTACAGAGTCAAATAAATTAGAATTAGTGGATGGTTTTAAGGTGATATATATTATTATTCTGTTTTTATTACTTTAAAATTTTATGCACGGTATTATCGTATATTTGGCAGTTTAAATACTCGTTGAATTAGTGTACATGTGCAAAATTAAAAGAAGGTTTCGCTAACGCCGTGAGGACGATTGGTCCGATGAATGGAGTTTGATGGTACCTTTTCTAACATTTTATTCTCTCGACTACATCTTTCGATCAATATGTCCAATCAATGTATTATCAAAGATGAATATATTTTACATTGTATGCATTTGTTTCTTGATCAATAAGAATGTATGCCAAAGATCGCACCCGTAGGCCAAAATAGGCACATCATTAATATGATTTTTATTTGCTCATCAGGTGCGCACTTTACTCGATCCACTTAAATGGCTGATCCTCGATACCGCTGGCAATCCAATGTATTCGGATTCATCCGACACCTCGTCCAATTCACAAAATGACGTAATGTTTTCTCATCCTTATCAAATGGATTTTCATCCAGCAGCCAAGCCCTTGGCAACAATTCCGACACCACCTATACCCCGCATGTTTCAAACCACATCCGTAATCACCGAACCGCTGCGACTCAGCGAATCCGAAAGCGTCGCCTCGTCGCTTGGCGACAGCCTCAATCCAGATGTGCCAGAATTCGTTCCGATTGTATCGAGCGTTAATAAATCGGAGGACTCTGCGGAGACGCAGGAGGAGCAAGTAATCGAAATGTCCGAAAAGTCTGATTCGAGAAAGAAAAACGCAAACGTCGAGTTACAGGAAAACACGAAAGAGAAGTCTGATTTACCCTTAACTAACGGAGATGCTCAACCGGGCATCGATGATGTTTGGAAAGAAGTACGTACTTTGCTAATCTAGTATTCTTGTTGCTAATCTGTCCAATAAATGCGGTATTTATACAAAGTATATGCTTAAACTTTCTCATAATTCGTCAGCCGAATAGCATTAATGATAAAATGTAAGCTTTAAGATAAAAATTGCGTCACAGACACTTATCTCGTTCACACATAATAAATACATAATAAATCTATGAAAATTCATTTGATATTGTCGTTTATTGTTATTTGTAAATACATTAACTATTCGACAGACAATTAAAATATTAATTAATAAATAGGTATTTACTGATTGTTCTTGGTGTCTCAAATATCCTTCTCTTTTGATTTGCAAAAATAGGTTAAGAGAAGAGTGAAGCAGCCTTCGAAAGCGAAGAATGTAAATAATCAAAAAGTGAATAATAAAGAGCAGGAGAAGGAAGAGCTGGATTTTCAGTTTGATGAAGAACTAGATACTCCTCCGCCTACTGGGCGTCACAATGCTTTCTCAGAATGGTAAGAATGTGCTAATCTTATCATTGCCTTAAAACTGTCATGATTTTGTCGATGGACTCTCTCAAAATATGATATCTATTCATCTAAAACGTGTTTGATTTAATTTAAGGTCCGAGGACGATGATGATTACGAATTATCAGACAGGGACATAAATAAATTACTGATTGTTACTCAGACTTCGTCATCAAGAATTCCTAAACACGAGGGCTACGACAGAACTGGAGATTGGACCACACGAGTTAAAATGTCACAAGACCTTGAGCAGGCGATCAACGATGGCTTATATTATTATGAAGAGGACCTTTGGGGAGAGGACGGGCAAAGAGTAAGCGATGATAAACATTGTTATATATACTGTATTTTTCATACAATGAAAACGACCATTTGAATATTTAATTATAATATAAACATAAAATTTGTTCAATTTTCAATTCAGCACTAAAACAATGATAATGAAAAATTTAGGTGACATATTGTTAAAGAAAAGAGAGAGAGAGAGAGAGAGAGAGAGAGAGAGAGAGAGAGAAAATAGAAAAGAAAGAAAAAATTATTATTAAATGATGAAAATTATTATTTTTGTCTTCTTTTCCCGTCAAAAGAAATTATGTTGATTAAAATTTATCTGAAGATAATTATATCCGCAAATACAAAAATTCACCATCACGTCGTATTTAGTAATAACAAAAAAATGTGTATCAACAGTATGGTTCTTCATCATCAGTCGGGAGTTATAAGACAATTAACGTCATCAGTCAAGAGGCTTTTGAAAAGATAGCACCGAAAGCTCCTCGGAAAGCGAATCCCGAGGTACCGCCACCGCCGCCAATGCCCATAGAGGAAATAGAAATGCAAAAATCCATTAAACCACCCGCACAGTCAGCGCAGGTACCCATGACATTAGTACCGGAAAAGCGCGAGCAGATTGTCGAAAAGAGGCGTAAAAATGAGAAATTCCGCGAAGTCAGAAGGACTGTGCCGCGATTTTTCGCTGTTGTTAAAGACGAACCAGCAGTTGATCCAAGAACACCGCGGAAGCGTAAAACACGTCACAGCAACAATCCTCCCGTTGAGCATCACGTCGGTTGGATTATGGATGTTAGGGAGCACAGACCAAGAACTTATTCGACAGGGTGAGTAATAGTGTAGCTACAGTGAGAGATAATAATTTATAGAAATTTTGATTTATTCTATGTTATGATTGTAAATTAATAGATTGTCTAGTTTTCTCGCACTCGTCGTATGCCCTAGTTTTCCATGTATTATAATATGAATAGAGTTCTTTTTAGAGAAAATTAAAAAGAAAGAAAAAAAGATTAAACTTCATTTAACAGAGTATTAAGATTTCCGTTCTAGGCGTAGTTTTCATTGTAGTATATTAAAAAAGGAAAGCCATTCAAGGTATGAAAAGAAAAGATAATCATAGTTATTGCGAGGTAATAATAAATAAAATGACGTTTCAATGCTTGCGAGCAAATTAAATACGTCGTGAATTTTTTCTTTTCATTTCATGCATAATAAAATTTACGACTGGGTCAATATGAGGATCGTTTGATAGTTTTATT
>NW_011948424.1:5898221-6020721 GCF_000503995.2 Ceratosolen solmsi marchali | reverse complement strand
TTTTATAATACTTTTAATTTGCATGATTTTGTACGTACAGTGTGATCAATTTTTAAGAATTTTTTGTTTTTTTTTTCCATAATTTGAACTTTATATGTAATTAAGTAATTTAATTACACTATTTTAAATTAACGATACCTAAAAGAATACAAAAGTATATCTATAAAATAAACTCGAGTTCTTATCTAAATTTATTACATTTATGTAAGCAGGAAATCATCGCCCGAGTTTTAATATTTCAGACGTTCTTTAGAATCAAAATAAAATGATTACGAATCTTTTAAATATTTAAATTTTTAATACAAATATCATTTTATATATACATATTGGCAAGTCTATATATATACACATATACATACAGAGTTTAATTTCTAATAGAAAATTAAATTATTTATTCATTAATGGATAATCGTCTTTGAAAAATAATAAACATTAAATGGTTTGATTCTTAGTTTTAAAATTATGCGTATATACGTGATGGATTGAATACGGGCGATTATACGGAAAGAATAAATTAATGATAGTAGGAAGTAAACGTGTCTGTTGTGGAGTTAGCGCAATGTGGTTTAGGATTGTGTTAAATGGAAATATTTTTCTCTGTTTTCTTTGTATATTTTTGTATAAATTTACACAACGATGATTATCGTTAAATGAATATTATCTATCGTTGAGTGAATAGAAACTTTTTTTTTTCCATTATTATTTTGGAAGAAATAATAGTATAAATAGTGAGTATAGAAAAAGGTATTTTTTATTTTCTTTACATTTTTATCCGGTTCACATGACAAAAACTGGCAATAATATTATATAAGAAACAAAGAAACAGAGAGAGAGAGGGGGGGGGTAGGAGCAGAGAGAGAGAGAGAGAGAGAGAGAGAGAGAGCGAGTATGAAAGAAAGCATGCGATTGATGCTACATAGGTATAATATGCGCGAGTATATGATGCATTCTAAACGCGAAAAATGAGATCAGAGATCTCAGCTTTGTAATATATATATATATAAATACTTACACGATCGAAACTTACCTATATTGTTACTTATAAATATAATATATAGATCTATATGGTACATAATACTGACACGCTACTCGCCTACACACATATACACGCACGCACACACACTATTTTAAGGCTTATGCTACAATATAGTTGAGTGGGGTAAACGGTTGGAGACAACTAAAAAATGTATAAAAAAATGTTAAATATATTATATAAATATAGGTATAGTTATATTCATAAATATGAGGGGTAGACGCATCTAAACTATATCATAACGCCGTATATATATATATATATATATATATATATATATACATAAAGTAAATGATTAATGTCGAACACAGCGCAGTGCGTGTTCAGTCAAGCATTAGTTTCATAATGAAAATGAAAAAATACAGGAGCTAATAATAATGAGCTATTATCGAAAAAAAAAAAAAATAAATAACTTATCCTTTTTGTCAGACTTTTTACAAAAAAGCATCGAATAGTAATTTATATAGTCAAATATAAACAGGATTTTTTTTTGATTTATACAAATAAGAAAATCAAGTCAGTTTAATGATTAATAAAAGAAAAATAACCTGCTTAGGTTAATAGGCTCAGCGTTTAAGAGCTTCGTTAAATGAAAATCTTTGTTTTCTTTCGCGATAGTGCCTTCAATACAAGAGGGAAACAGTATAAACCAAACCGGTCGATCATGTAAACCGTCTTTTTTACTATTTCTACGCTTGCTCCCCTATTTGTACAAAAAATAACAATGATGAACGATTAGATAATAAATTATGTGATAGGTATCAACATTTGCTTCTTTTCTATAAACAATATAATGTTATCATTGTGAAGACTGATAGTTTTCAGAAAGAAAATGTAAAACATAATCGGTTTTACAAATATAAAAGATAAATAATACGAAAATGATTTCTTTTTTACGCTCAATTTTGTGCATATTTACATTTGAACAATAAATCGTGGGTAGATTTACTAAAGTCGTATTTTATTAAAACAATAAACATTGTTGAGTATGGTTCAATTGAAAATGAGTATTTAATGTCAGAAATCATTGTTGTATCTTTTTGTAAATGAGATTTGAAAAAGAATCGTTCCGTACCTGAAAAATTTCATATCTATGTCATGGTCAAAAAAAAACAAAAAACAAAACAAAAAACAAAAACAACAAAAAAAAAACGATGCTTGCTTACATTACTGGATAATCATTGAATTGCGAATACGAATAAACATTGAATAATAACGTTTTAAACAGGAGAATGTCTTTTGATTGTTCGACCGGAGATTATTTTATTTATTTTTTATTTATTATTTTTTTTTTTTTTTAAATTAATAAAATTAAAATAAGCCAAGCCTTTTGCATAATAAAACGATGATTATTGAATTAGTGGCACATCAAGAAGAAAATGAAGTAGATTACAAAGATTCGAAAGAGTGGAAAGAAAACTTCAATTAAAAAAAAAAATATATCTCACGAGCGTCATACGACGCACTGCAATTGTCAGCCATGTAAATATATTCATAGTTCATAAACATAGATAATAAATAATCTAAGAAAAAATAGTTCCAGGCGAAAAAATCCAAAAAGATGTCGATTTAAGCCGTAACGGCGCACCTAGCGAGTGACAGTGCTGTTGTGATAATGTGATGAATTTATGATTCTAATTAATGATGATGATGATGATGATGATTATGATGCTTATGATTATGATGATGATGATGATGATGATGATAAAAACTAATGAAAATCTGTACCACGTGTCTGATTATCTTGTGAATCTTGTATATGTGAACTTGGAAATTGTAACGTTTGTGAATATAAAATAAAAAAGAACAAAAAAAACCGAATTCAAAAATTTTTTTTTTTTATTTAACAAATATCTTTAACAGGAATATTTGCATTTGGTTATTACATGAATAAGGCTGTATGATATTTTAAGTCTGAAAATAATTACAAAATTATGCCTTTAGATGAGTCTGTTTTATTAAAAGTTCAACTTAAAAGAATTTTTTTATTTTAAGATTTTTCTAAACATTTTTCTTTAACAATTAATTAATTATTATTTAGAAGCTAATATCAGATTTTTCATTTTTTGCATTTAAATGTTCAATTACATGTTTGTAACATAAGAACATTCAACTACATTTTTCATTATTGTTCGATAAATTTTAAGGGTAATTAAACGATGGGTCGATAAGAGATTTCTGATAATTATTTTGCCAAAATATAGATTTTAAATAAATTTCAAAAACAATTTATCAAGTAGTGATCATTTTTTGTTCAACGAACAATGCAACTCTTTAATTTAAAACACTTGGCAGAAGGTAAAAAATAGGATATGCAAATAAGTAAATCGATTGGAAGTCTATAAATAAAACTTGAGATTTACCAATCTAAGTTACGAAGGACTTGAGGGAATGAAATTGCAAAAAAGAAATATTGATCAAATTGATCACGTAAAAGCCATTGATCCATACTGTCGAAACTTTCAAATCCGTTTAATGAATAAGATATTGACTGCGGATGGAAAAAAATATTAAATGACAATATTTATTAGTATAAATATTAATATTAATTTTATATATTTGACAACGATTCTTCTTGTTAATATGATAATATAATTTTGACAATTTTTCAATAAATTTCTTCTTTTTAAAACAATCGCGTAACAAACTATTCATTTTATTCAGACAAGATATGAATAAATGTTTATGCATTAATTATAATAGCAAACTTATTATAACTAGAGGAAGATTTTTTTTATATATATATTTTTAGTATCTCGGTGTGTGTAAAATTTTTCAATATTTAAAATTAGGCATTTAAAATGTAATTAAGTACCTTGAAGAAGTTAGCGCCAAAAGTTTTAAGTTTATATTAAAAAAAAATTCCATTAGTTAATAAATAAATAAATAAGTCATTATAATGCGTTATATCATTATTATCTCATTGGAAATAAAACATTTGAAAAAAAAAAAAAAAAAAAAAAAAAAAAAAAAAAAACGATAAAAAGAAATTATTCGACTTATTCTCTTGTTTATGTATTAAATTAAAATATCTGTCAGATTTAATAAATACAGGTTTAGGCGTTACATTTGTATGTTGCTGTTAGCGACTTATCTAATCGTCTATTTTATGCGGTAATATTTCAAATATAATATTGATATATTCTCACATTGCATTATTATCGCATTGCAAAATATTAATATAAGGAAAAAGTACATTTTTTATATACTCGTATAATTTATTTAATAGATAAGTCTTTAAAACCGTTTGTCCAGATGTGTGAAATATACGTAGCCAAATATATTTTGCTTGCAGAATGCAGAATGTAGAGTCCATATCACAATACTTTGCATTATATATTTAATAATTTCAAATAGAAATAAGCAGTAAAAAACGAGCAGCAATTACATTAAAATTAGCTTGAACAATGCAAAAAATGTAATATATATTATGAAATAAATTTGTATAAATCTTGAAGTTTTTAATAAGCTTTGATTATTATTATTACTAAAGCTATTATCCAACTTTTTAAATCTAAGCATAATTTATGCATAAATTTGATTTGAATAATAACAATGGTCTATTGTGATTTTGAATTTTATTTTCAGATAGAGATCAGTTATTTCATTCGGTAGTTTTATTAATTCTTGGAAATTGTAGAGACAGAACGTATCCGAACGTTATTCTTAAATATTATTTTGGTTATCGTTTGATATAAACGCCGATTTCATCATTCAAATCTTAATAAACTCGAGCTGCAAATTATATGCTGATAAAAAAAAAAAAAAAAAATGAATTTTTTCTCAAGTATTTATAAAAGCTGCCAATGGTTACAAACGTCCGAAGATTTTACGATAATTTCAACAATAGCATAAATCAATATTTCGAATTATAATTTCGTATTTCTTTAATAGTAAATAAATCAAAGTACCGTGTCCAACAATTATAGAATACAAATTTTCTTCTTGCCTTGTCCAATCATTTACGAAATAAATAAATAAAGATAAGAAATAATAATAATAATAATAATAAGAAGAAGAAGAAGAAGAAGAAGAAGAAGAATAAGAAGAATGTTAGACATAATTCTTCTACTAGGCTGCTTTATTTTAAGAAAATTCTTATTTTAACGACTTTTACATTTATTTCAATGCCGTGAACGATAATTTCACAAGGCAAATAAATATCTTACACTAGCGAAACATAACATTAGCCATTTAAAATCTTGAATCAATAATTGCATTTATCATTGCAGCGACATACCATTGCCTTGTTAATTTAATTAGCATAATATATAGTGCGATCAAGTATGGCCATTAATCACATTCTGGAATTCAACCTTAATATCATCTCGCGATAATGTTAGTAGAAATAGATTATAGAGCTTTCCAATACTTTTCGATCTAACTGCTGTCATTGCAATAGCTGTAAGCTTCGAGAGGCTTATTAAGCTGACTTTTTATTATTACAAAACATTAGAAGCCCATTTGCAGCCCCTCATCGTCATCCAAGTATCTATCGGAGGTCGTAATGCACGAGCTCGCCCACGCGTACCTACGAGTAGCAGCTCGCAACTCACACAGGATCATCGTCTACTTCTTACGGTATTATCTCTACCGTATTGTTACGGTATTGTCACGTTATTGTTACGGTAATGTTACGGTATTATTATGGTCGCTGGCAACGAGCCAGCAACAATTAATATTAGTACGCTGAATAAGAAGGTAGGAAGGAAGGATGGAGCAGCGAGGAGCGAGGAGGAGGCGAGGGGAGCGTTGGCCAGATCCTCGGCCACCAACTCCCGAGTCCACGGAATTACTGAGCTTGCAGCTGGAGCTTCCGCAGCAGGTCGTGGATCTCGCGCTCGAGCGTCGGTGTCGCGTAGCTGCGTCCGAGACGCGGGGTGAATATCATCGGCAGAGTAAGCTGGTGCTCCGGCCGTCCTGGCGGCTGCTCCTCGACGTGATGCAGCAAGCCACGCACGAGGTTGCGCGTGGAGTAATTGTTCCCGAACTCGCGACCCTCTCGCCGCGAGTACGCGAGCTCCTGACGCTTGTTCACGGCATCTGTGGATTGGTAATCGGTGATTCCTTATTATTATCCTCGTATTTATCAGCCAAGCGTTTATTGTAAAAATATTAGATAAATGGATTGTTATGCGTTAAGTATACGGCATTAGCGCTTATATATACGTGCTGAATCCTCGTTGCTGTTCCTCCAATCGGAACGGAAACGGAATGTTAGGATACCGACGCCAAGTCTCGTCGAGTACGTAAACATTAGGTATTCCAATTTAATTTCCGTTTCTTTAATTCTTTATTATTATCCGCCACGAATGCATAATGAAGAAGTCTCGTGCTCCAATTGCATTTGGGCATACATTTAACGTACAACGCAAAATAATGAGATGGACGTCGCGTTAAAATAATTTACTTAATTTAATTCTCTTGGGTAATGGTAAGAAAAGTGCGCCTGGTAATCATACGGCACATATGACTATTCTAATGTATTTCATTCAATTATCATTCGTTTGAGCGGATTATTTAATTTTAGTCAAGAGCGACTGAGATTTATTACTCTCTCATATCGAGTAATAATGAACTTTAACAAAGTAATCACTCACCGCAATTAACGCGAATCTTCGTTCACTGTATAATAAGCTCAAGATTTTCTAAATAAATGAGCGATTTTTAATTCTTTCGGCCTCGATGCATATGATATTAGATAAAAGGTAAGCGATTAAACATATTTATTAATAATAGCCAATAATAATGTATTGTACGAGCCCATGAGCTTATTTTTCACGATCGTGAATAATCGTTTGCATAAACTAATAAGAAAGTAATCTGTCAATGATTACGGAAACGGCACTTGCGTACTATCTATTCCCAAATTACGGCGATTCGAGATAAACCGGCAAAAAACTGCTATGCATGTATATTCGTGTATCGTATAAAATCACTACCGTTAAATTCTCTCTCTATCTCTCTCTCTCTCTCTCTCTCTCTCTTCATCTCTCTTCATCTCTCTCTCTCTCTCTCTCTCTCTCCCTCTTCATCTCATTTTAGATCGTTGAACGATTGGTAGGGTCCACTTAATATAAAAATCCACCACCAAGCTCGTCGAAAATAAACGCTGTAGCGAGTGAAAGTTTGCCGTCAATATAACACCCCTCAACCCACACCTTGGCAACGATCGATCGCAGTAGTCGGAACTCTCTCTCTCTCTCTCTCTCTCTCTATCTCTTCATCTCTCTCGGTAATCATTAAGTGAAAAAATTAAGCCGATGAATCGATCGATCATCCAACCCAAGTGACCGTTCTCCATCAAATAATCGTAAATCATCACATCGAGGGCATCGAGGGCAAGAGGTGGTGCGCATCTACCTACCAGAGATGCCGACGAGGTTTAAGCTCGGCACTCCAAGCACCTCGCCGAGGGTCTCCACAGTCTTGCCAGAGTATTTGGCATCGGATCGTCGTCGTCTGCCCAATCGTGGCCCGAACCATATGGCGCCCAATGCTCCCTCCGCATGGTGTACGATGCAGTTGTTGCCCACGCAGTCGTTCGACCTTTCCGAGTGCATCCTCTCCAGCCGCGGTGACTCGAGGACTTCCGAGCTCTGTCCCTCTGCGAGAAGAAGCTTAATCAGCCAAATGGCTTAACCAGACCTTCTCCAACGCAAGTATTATCAAGGCAATTCGATCGTACACTCGGCCGCCCCTTCTAACCGACTTACACGGCCTACTTCTACTCTTTAATTTTTACACTTTCAACATTCATCTCTCCACATCATTCGGATACTCGTGTGTATATATATATATATATATATATATATATTTTTTTGTAATAATGATCCTTTGGCTCGATCTATTGGAATTTGCAATAAAGCAATTTAATGATTAGCCTAAGGCCAGCAGAAACATCGAGTGTCTAAATGTTGGGATTTAAAAATTGGCGGACAATAATAATAATAGTGTTCGCGAGACCGAATGATGGTCAGAGCATTCGAATCGATGGGATAATCAAGCGAGGAACTAGCCGAGTCTACTAAGGAGAAAAAGTTAAACAAAGTCCCTGTGACGTACCGTACTCCCCGGCCACTTGGCTCACGATCACAATCACAAGACCACAGACGATCGTCCTTGCCCGTGTTCCGATCATCCTTGCAGGCTCCGTTGATAATCGGCTGTACGACCTCGTCCTCGTAATCGCGAATGCGTTCGCGACTCGTTACAATGGACGATCAAAACTCGTCTCCTGTTACTTGGTGCCTCCAGCCTCTTTTTTATATGCCAAGCGCCTTGTCCCATCCCCTTTGCGACTGGGCTCGACTTGCGTATTCTCGAATCCTGGAAACCCCCCGGAACGAGGCCGAGCCCATTCGTATCAATTAGGGGCTACGACTCCGAGTCGCCCATACGAAATGAGAATCGAGCCTCGAGTCGGAGGGTGAGGAAGCCTGTGCCCGTCTACGTGGCTAAGCCGTGTAGCTTCCCGGTGTCCGACATCGCCATCCACCATTCACTGGAACACGGCGCGACACTTTGTACCGAAGCTTGGCGATCCTAACAAATTGCATGGAGTGAGTGAGTGGTTCTATTAAATGCCCACTGGATCTTAATCCCAAATAGGCCTCTCAGCCTATTGTCATTAAAATTTATTTACATGTGTATGATTTATACTTTGGTCGGTACGTGGATTTTCCAGGCGATATAAATAAAATACGAGAGAGAGAGAGAGAGAGAGAGAGAGAGAGAGAGAGAGGGAGAGAGAGAAAAAGAGATCTATGATGATGCTGCGCTTGTTGGCTAAAGGACTTTGACAATTGACGTTTAGCGATCAAAAGCAGATTGTCATGACATGACGAGAGTATCAATGGTTTCATAAGGCTATCTCTTTTGTATTTTGTTTTTTTTTTAGTTATTTGAATTTTTCAAAATATACGACTGTCCATAAGTTAACAATTTATACCTTGAAATCAAACTAAATTTGGTGTATATTGTTGCATTTGTTTAGAGAACGATTAAAGTGAATCTTTCACAAATGAAATTAATAACGAATAGCGGTAGAACATGATGGATTGCAATTCTGAAATTGCATTTTTATAATATATATAGATATATATATATATATATATATATATATATATATATATATATATATATATATTGATATTAAAATATACAACAAATGAAAATGTAAAAAACAAAAAACACTTGTAAACATAAACTATGAATTAGAAATATTATTGGCAAACTCATTTACCCTTGTAACGATCAATTCTGAATATGTAGAGTTGCTTTTAGCGATTTTGTTTATTGAGGCGATTAAAAACCTGCTTAATTACATAATTATAAATGAATAAGCAGACTTTTCTCCTTTATATCATTATAGACGACAATATTTTTAGCTCACTAATTTCATTAATACGGCTACTATACATCCAAAACACTAGACATACAACATTTCTATGCAATCAGATTTCAAATAATGAATAAATAAAAATAAAAATACTAGACAAATGATGTAAAATTTCCGAGACATAGGAAAAGTCTATTTAAAATTCAAGGATTCGAATGATGATCATGACGTAGTTTGATGCTCAAAAGAGGGTGTGAGAAAATGTGTCATTGTCAGAGTTCGGAAGAGTCGACTAGATTTCAGTAGCCGCCGTGTGATTTAAAACAAATGACGAAATTACGTGAGAATGTCAAAGCCTCGACATGACGCCTGTCGCGTAATGATAACTCTCGATTAAAGATCTGCCAATTATGTACGTCGATTTTCAAATAAACTATTAACAGCAGAGCAGAAAGTACGAAATAACTTCGCGTACTTTTCCCGCTCGTTTTCAATAGTCTCAAGCAGTCTCGTATCGTCGCTTCTGGCTTATGAATTAAGCTTCACTGCTCAAACAAATCGCCATTCCATTCAAATATCTTCTGCATTAGATCCCCGTATTGTACTATGACGTAAACGTCAAACTAATTAATGAGAGGGATCATCGGTACGCCCACGCCAAGACTTCGTCGGTACTTTCTCAACTTTTTCCTCTCATTTGCCCGCATCATGATCTTCCATCCCCCACCCCTACCCGCACCGAAATCCTCATCCCTCATCCCCTGCTACCTCGCACACACTAGTCTTTTCAAGCACTCACATCCGCCTAGACCATGTATTCATGAGCGATGCTTGTAATACATACTTGAGCTTGTCACATCTTGGCTTCACAACGTCATCCAATCCTCGTAAGCTCTCAGAGTTCTGCCTTTCACAAGTTCAAAGTCTCGCTTGGATAAACTAATGCGCCTGTCGGATCAAAGAGCTTTCACCTGCGCTTTAATAATAGAGCAAAAGGGAGCCGCGGTATGGGTGATAATGCATAACATTAAAACAACATATTCTCTATTATTGTTTGGTAAAATAATCGGTGAAATTACATTGATATAAAAGGGGATTATGCATTTGTGTGTTTTTTTTTTTTACCTTTAATCATAATTTTATGACAGTCAGTTTTATTATATAATTCTTAAGCAATTATATCTCAGCTAATAATCAAATTCTTTCGCTATAATTAACAATAATTGTGAAAAAAGAATAAGATATTAATTTTTCTTATCGATGCTCTGATTATTCCTTACATTTCTAATAATAAGCGGATAATTAAGATTATATCAAAAAAAAAAAAAAAAAAAAAAAAAAAAAAAAAAAAGTTCAATCTCGGGGATATTAAATAAAATATTCATAAGTAAATTATAAAGAAATATTGTCATGAAAAATTCTAGAATAACATTGTTATAACGTTACCGTCAAATTTGAAATTTGAAATTGATAAATTAATAAAAAACTATTGCTTAAATCGGTTAAATGGCCGATTTCATATTTTCACAGCTGATCGATACTTATTTTGCTACGAATTAATATTTGAAAACTTTGTATATTTAATAATAAAGTAAGTATTGCCGGACTAAATTTAATAGTCAAATTAGCACGTCTTAAAGTTTATAAAACCGAAAAATAAACTTGAATATACAAAACCTTAAATTGACAAACGCTGCTCTCTTGTATAAATTAAGCTCTACGTACATATTAAAAAAAAATATATATATATATATACATATATACATAGTAGCAAAGAGAGTAACTGAAATATAATCTTTAAATATAATTAATTAATTTTAATTATACCAATTTCTTTAATTATTCGATAGATAATTTTTCTCTCATATTACGAACCTTGATCCGAATGTCTTGTGTCAAAGTTCTCTATTTGCCAGAGATCGACAATAGAATTAAATTTGAGAGTCAGTGGAAGGAAGAATTTCCATTTAATCTCTCTCTCGTACCAACAATTTATCAGTTTTCATTGCACAATACAAACAACTAACAAATAACTTTCAATATTTTTTACAACTATCGTCGACTCGACTCGAAATTCAAACTTACATTTTAAACTTTTAAACGCATTACTGGATGCTCTGAAAATTTTAATTACAATATCTTTATTTCCTTCGAATTACATTACTTGAAATCCTTTTAACTTTTCGTAAATAAAAAGCAAAGCTTATTAAACGTAACGTATTTACTAAACGTAAAAACTGTTTATATGACATCATTATGTATTTCATATATTTACAATTCTTCATTTGCCATTAATACACGTAGCAAATAATTCTGCATAATAATTTATTTATCTAATTTTTGAAAAAAGTTGTTATCAGTATATACGAAATCTAAAACTATACCCTGTTTATGCCTGTAATTTATTGTCGCATTTATTCTTCGATAATGCCTCGATAATATTAATATTATGCTCTTTGACGGATGTAACTTTCCTATAATAAACAATGTAGACGCGATGCTTAATTTCTTGTATATTCTGCAAAATATATCGGTCATATTTTTAAGCATTTTCAAGTAACGAAAAATACAATTATATGGATCGTTATTCTTAACGTATATAAACGTCTACGTAATTGTACATATATGCATTGAGATATTATATTTATCGACGAAAAGCTAGCGAAGAGCAGAAGAAGAAGAAAAAAAAACTGAACGACGGGTATGCGTGAACATTATAGCGCTCGCACGCATTTGCACTTACACCCACGCAATTTAATAACGCTCGCGCTTTTTTACTATGATCGGCGATGCATGGACTTTCGATACTTTGCCTAAGCAAACAAACCTCCGTTTCATGACTTTTTATACGACTACGTCCAGCGCCTTCAACTCTTCACAAGCACGTGTGGAATCCTCATCACGAGCTCTCATGTATACAGGACACTAATATTTTATATATATATATATATATATATATATATATATATATATATATATATAGGCTTATTTAGATTACTTGAGCCGAGATTCGTATCTGCTTGTGTGTAGAATATCGCAACTTGATGTAATATTTTCTTTTTCACTTTGTCTCGTGACTGAAATTCCCACGTTAGTGTGTAGAGTATTCAATTGAAAATTTACGCTAAATAAATCCAAGATAAATTCATGTTAGAAGAATACTATTTCTTCCTTCCATTAATTTTTTTTTCTATTTTTTTTTGTTTTTTTTTTTGTTTTTTTTTTTGTTTTTTTTTTTGTTTTGACAATTTCTTATTGTTTACGGAGAAATTCAATTTTTAAAAAAATTTAAAGATCTTTAAAGCATCGAAAAAAAAACTTCCGTTTATTTGAAACTAATCTTGTTATAACGAGGAGCATTGTTGCATGTAAGACATTGTTTATTTCGTGTTAAAAATATTAATTTGTAAACTTATTTGCAATAGTTATTATATATTTCTTATATAATTAATAAAGCCAAGTTTTATATCTATAATATTTTTTTTTTTTTTTGTTGATAACCTGTGAATAAATTCTATTAAAATATTGCGAATAAAAGTCAATTTAATTAATTAAGTTCAACTGATTATAATGCAATCAATGTAAAGTTTTCACACACCCACTGATTCAATATTTTTTATTAATTTACTATTTGCCGATAAATACAATATCTGTGCATGCGTATATAGATGCATTATTACATAGGCGCATGCACAAGTGCGTGCTTACGTATATGTATATATATATATATATATATATAATACTTAAGCACACGTATATTCATTAAAATGAAATGGTTATTAAATATTATGATGTGAATAATGCTCCATGTAATCGTTATCGATTAAACCATTTATATTATAATCTATCGCACATATATGTACACGAAATTTCACATGTAAACTTTTCTACATGTCGTATAATTATCGCTCGTTACAATTCATTGAATTTATTTTATAAACTATCGTAATTCGTAAAACAATAAATTAGATATTAATCATTATGGTATTATATTAAAAAATTAATTATGAAAATTGTACAATTGTTATGTATCATCTCGCGCATTGATTTTTATGCAATTAAAGTAGGATAAAATATTGAAATTGTGAAATTACTTGTATTATTGGTAAGATAGAAAATTATAGAACTATGATAGATATGAATGATAACTTTGATAGAAATTGCTGAATCGAAAGCGAAAGCAAGAATTCCATTTTAAAATTACATACGACTATTTAGAAGAAAAAAAAAAGTAATAAAAAAAAAAAGAAAAAAAAAATCATTAAAGCTTTATTTATTATTCATTTGATTCTAGCGAGAACTTTAAGAATATGCAGACTTATAGATAAATACAATCATTAATATTATTTATTCTTTGGCCTGTAATTGAATATTCTTCCTTCTTATTTGTATTTTATTCTTAACTATGCATTTTGTGAAACATTTAATCCAACAAATAAATGATTAATCTTATAAATGCATTATATAGAATTATTCGCTGTGTAACTAATGGTAATCAATTTTACTTTATAAAAACGATTATTACAATTAGAATGACAAATTTTATAATTACGTAATATAAATCTCATTGAAATTTCGTTATATAATCGCAAGAAGTTATTGCGTTTATTTAGGCGATGTTTAGCTATACACAAGACTTCAAAAATTAATTTGGTCATTCGTCACGCAAGAGAATTACAGAGCCAATCAATAATGATTCATTCTTTATTTATTTATTTATTTATTATTATTTTTTTTTGTTTTTTTTTTTTTTTTTTTTTTTTTTTTTTTTTTTTTTTTTTTTTTTTTTAACGTTTATCAATACTTATAAGTTATAACAAAGTTTAAGCGAACATTTAAGATTAATTATTAATCGTGAAAAGTGATATTTATGCATTTTGTGGATCGCTAAAGAACGTTATCAGTTGTATTTTTATATTATTATATTTCACTACGCAATGCTATATTTTTCAGATAATAATTCAATTTATTAATAATAATTACTTATTTCGTTAAAGTAATAATTAATGAAACGTGGAAAATAAGCAATCAAATAATCATTATTATTACATTGAATTATTATCGTATAATATTTACGTTGTTTTTCGTATTAAAAATTCTTTTGTATTAACAAATAACTTTCTTAACAGTATTCGTATTATAAAATTTACAAGAAATACTTGCTTATAAAATTCTTATTCAGATTTATGCGATGATAAATGTTTATACTCATGTTGACAATAAATATTAAATCATCTATGATTTTTACGCGTGTTATAAAAATATTGTTAAATTTACAATTAAATATTTAATGAATTATTACTGACTCTGATGAGAAGTTAAAAAGAACCAAGTAATATCAATTTTATATTATTTATTACATTATTGTCCTTTTAAGATAATTCAAGGGAAATACATTAAAATGTAAGTAATTAATGTATATGTATTATTGGAATATTCTTTTAGAATTAGTGAATTGTATAAGTTACTTATTAAAATATGACCATTAAAGTAAATGAAATAAAATTGTTTAATCAACTAAATATCTAGTATTCATTAACAAGTCTACAAAATATATTTATATTTTAATTCATTCGAAATTGATTTCTTTTTAAAGAACAGTTTTCCAATCTAATAGCTACATGCAAAATAATATTTAATTTCCTATCCGAGTATTTTGATTATATTGAAGTGCGCACAAGAACAATCTAAACATTCCACATGATGTTTATTAATTACAAAATAAAAAGTATGCGAATTGCTATCCAATTAATTCAATTAATTGCTTAATTAAGCGTTAAAGTACTTTTTTCTGTAATAAAATAAAAAAAAGAAAGAAAGAAAGATTAATAAACATGTTATTAATTACAGATTATTTTAATGAAACATTAATCATTTGCAGAAATTATTTCTCAGGAGGGAATTTATTTACTTTGGTAAACATTACTCGATATTCTCGCATTTTTCGCAAAGTACGACGTAATTATTCTTAATTACATTTTAAAATAGTCATCGTATATTATGAGCGCTAACTGGTATTAAAATGGTATATACACGGATATTAATAATTGACGAATTTTTGGAAGATATTTTTCGTATTTTCATCAATTCGATTAGCGACGTAATATGATTATCAGCTATCCTCGATAATATTGCACATTAATATCATAAATAATATTATTTTAATTTGTCTAATATTACATAAGCCAGATAAATTGCACTTAACGTGGTATTTGCACCCTCGCACGTGAATTCCACTTCGAGTACAAGTGTTTTATAGTAATCACTTCAAGGCAAGTTAATTTCCACCTACTTGTGCGATGCATGAAACGCGAAGCGCAAATAACCCGTATTAGAAATATGGGTTTTCTGTTCGGAAGCTCCGCCCAGTTGATAAGTTTCACGCAATTTCCGTCGGTGCCCTATTCGTCGGGGTTACCGGCGGCCATTATGACGCTGATCGCGATCCTGCGCTTTTCTGTCGCGCACTCGGGTAGCTCTCACTGTCCTTCCAATGGGCATCCATCTCATCTGGAGGCCTTCGTCTCCTCGAACATTTATGCCCGTTTTCGATTAATTTTGCCCTTTTTAACGATTAACAGATCCAAGTTTAATGGCCAAATTATCTAGCTAAATTAAATTATATGATATAGACTGGGGGAGGGGGGGGGGGGGGGGGGGGGGGGGGGGGGGGGGGGGGGGGGGGGGGGGGGGGGGGGGGGGGGGGGGGGGAGGGAGGGAGGGAGACGAGTTAGAAGGCATTATTTGAGCACTGAGAAAACAAAGGGTTTAAGTCAGCGGCAAGTAATGCGAGGCAAAAATTCATGTTACTTGGTCAAACGAAATATTCATCCTTCGTCCGTTTAAAGAAACATAAAATGTATAATGCTCTCTATTATATTCAGAATGTCTTTTGCACTTGTGTTGTTTAGCTATATTGTAGTCATAGTACAATATATATTGTGTTAAAAATTGATTGAAATTTAAGAATAAATAACGAATTCAAATAAATTTAATGTTTAAATATATGTTTAAATTTAATGTTTAAAATATAATGTTTATATAAATGAGCGTATGTATATTTATTATTTATTAGTAAGTAGGAAGTTGTGATAATCACCGAGAACGCCCACTTGAAATCGTCGTCCATGCTTTCTACATTCATTCTAATTAATAATGACGATAAGTAAAATAAGATAAATAGCAATAAATATGTGTGCGCTTGCGCGTGCGCGTGCGTATTGTTCATAGTTGAAGGATTAGGAATACGAGGGGCAAATGTATTATTACATAATTAACATTACATCGGCATATTAATGCATGCAATTAATTAATACGTTATATAGCTATTATCCGTAAATAGTTTTTGCCTTCGATTTGAAGAAATACTTGAATTTTAAACGATATCGATTTCATAAATTGAGAGTTAATTAGAGTTTACTTGAAAGAATGAAACGTTTGAAAATTAATTACTAATTGGAGAAATATTGAATTTGCCAATTTGAAATATAATACTTTAATATTGTCTTGATTAATTAGGCGCATCCTTATGGACGAATATTGATTGTTTATCGTGAAAATAAAGTGAAATTCTTATACCAGAGTTGATAATAAATTTTAGTGTAAAATAACAATGAATTTTTTTTAAACTTTTGCATTTTTTCTTTTTAATGACATTTGTTATGCGCTCGCATTGGGGATTGAAAATAACGTGAAAATTGCTACGAGAACTTAAAAGTCATACGAATGATATGATTTCTCGGCTTGAGCAGGGAAACCAAAACCGAAAAGGTTATAAATCTCATAGACAATCGAATAAACAATGTCGATTTATTTGCGCAATGAACGAGGGACGGATTTACGATGTCATATCCTAAGTTTTGCCAACCTTTGATCCTTTACATTTGAATCTCATTCGCATTGGGTCGTACATTCTATGCGATCTTATAGAACAAACGAGAAATTCAATATCGTCTGTAATTTTACTAATTTCAACATATACGAATTCATCTCACGTGTAATGCCCAAACAATAATCCGCGTGTCAGTATTATTGAACGAGTGAAAGTCAGTCGGATATCTCTCTACTTTACTTAAAATCTCACAAGAATCGACAAATGTATATTAATGGCGTGTTAAGTAAAAGCATCTCCAACGATATTGTCCTGCTAGATCGTCTGGCAAAATCCATTGGTTGGCGGGGCGAGGGAGGGGCGAGGGAGGGGCAGAGGAGTCGGGTCGAGGTGCCGATATTTTTCACCAGAGCCATAAAAAAGCCACAGCTATAAAAAAAAACAAAAAAAAAAAAAAAAAAAAAAGAAAAAAAAAAAGAAGAAGAAAAAAAGTGAAAAAAAAGACCGAAATAAAGAAAGGACAAACGTGGGCGTTAATACCGTATACGTGTATTATATTGCTCCTCGTTTAGCATGAAAAGGATAGAGCAATAATATCAACAGGCGGCTCGCTCGGCTGGACTCACGTCAACGATAAACTAACTCTACTAGACACCGAAAGAGAAGGAGTCGAAAGGCCATAATGAATAACGGCTCTTCTCTCTGTCCTCTCTCTCTCTCACACACACACACACACACACGCACACACAAAAGCACAAACACAAACACGCGCGCGCGCTCGGCAGCTCGTTTAGCGAAAATTTTTGTGTAGCCGTGGAGAGAAAGTGTTCTCGTAGTGGTCGAGTGCATCCCGTTGATCCTAGGACCACGTGTTGGGGCTCGCGTATCCCGTGTCATGGTCCCCAGGGCCTCGGCTCCCAACCCCGCTCACGGAAGCGCTTGCGCCACTCTCCGTTGTGCCTATCTCTTGTCGAGCCGAGATGCGACGGGGAGCCTCCCGTACCCGGGGCGCGGTAGTATATCCGAAATACGAGAGGCGTGTATCAGTTACTGGCGCCGACACGGCGATTTCCTCGTTTTGACGGCTCGACGACGACCACGACGACGACGACGACGACGACGACGACGACGACGACGACGACGCTCGCACGTGCGATAGGAAATCCCGGGAGGCTCCCGAGCCGTGTCGTGGCCGTGTTATGTAACGTAAGCCCGTGCGTGTGGCTCGTGTGGCTCGTGTGGGCCGATCGCCGATCCTCCCGACAATCGCGGTAATTATGGCCGCCGAGGCTCGGCTGGCTGCTCCTTTTCTCCGAACTCCGCTGCTCCTCGGCTCAAAAGAACCATTTGTTCGGCGCTATATTGTTATTGGCGCTCGTCCTCGGACCCTTCAAAGTTCCATGCGACGAGCTTAATTATTAATGTGTGCATTGTGGGTAGAGATCTCGCGAAATGCGTGAGCTTGATGTGGCGTTTATAACGGGAGCCGTTTGTAACAATTCGTCGGGGGCCAAGTAAAATGTAACAAAATTGCGAAATTGGATGATTCGGAGAGATAGCGCGACGAATATGGCAAGGTTTCTAAAGCCAAAGGCTCAAAGTAAATATTTAGATTTTGATGAATTAAACGAACTCGAGGCGAACGATGAAAGATCCGCTAAGAAAATAAGTTCGGATAATCCCCTTCAATCAAATTTCTTTCAAAATCAAATAAACGACTTTATATGCCCTACCGAGTACATATTGTAGCGTATACATTAAAAATTTTAATCCATTGAATTTACACATATGATACATGATATTTTTCTCTCCCTCTATCTTCCCACTCCCTCTCCACCCACAGGATCTCCCTTTATTTTATAATTTTTTTTTTTTTTTTTTTTTTTTTTTTTTTTGGACTTTTAAGTGATTTTGAAGTTATGTGTTTATTTGTTGAGTCGTTTAGAGGAGATCGAGTGTATATTATGTGGATCGATCAAAAGGGCTTATGTTTCCTTTTCATTGCAAGTTTAAGTTTAATGTTTGAAGTGCTCGTGGATTATTTTCTTCAAATCGAGATACTCTTGGCTGAAAAGTAAAGCATGCAGCTACCGAGGCCGAGATCTTTGGGGGAAACTTGAGAGTCAAGAGGCCTTAGTATTTTTCTTATGACGAGCGAGCGCGCGCGCACGCGCGAGCTTCCAATAAATGTGGCATGAACATTAGAAAGGGATTGTTTAGCTTTCAAGAATTATGCTTTAAAAATAGCAAAGTTATTTCAAAGACTTGCAAGATTTTTTTTTTTTTTTTTTTTTTTTTTTTTTTTAATGAAATTGTGCTGCGATGCCTGTATGCTTCGAACACTCGCCAACATTGACAAAGTCATGAGGTCAAAATAATACGAAATCGCTATACAATAGTATTCTTTTATTCCGTTAATTTTCTATATTAATATAATACGATAAGATATAAATTACACTTTATACAAAATATTACAGAAGCGTGACGTTCGACCATCTATTAAGTGCCGAACAAACTATAGAATATCAAATAAACTATTATTACGATTTTAAGTACATGCTTTTCCATCATTTTCTTTGGCTTTTCCAAGTAAAGTAATACAACTAATTAAACATAGTAATTGAAGGAGAAGAATTGAAGGAGATGAAGGAGAAGAAGAAGGAGAAGAAGAAGAAAAAGTAGTAGTAGTAGTAGTAGTAGTAGTAGTAGTAGTGGTAGTGGAAAAAGAAAAAGTTGGAGAAGAAGAAAAGAAACGACTCATCCACTCTCTGTACTGTACTCTATTTACAACTTTTCGTTCGTTCGTTCGTTCGTTCGTTCGTTCGTTTGCAATAATTCAAAGATGAGATCCAAAGTGTCACTATATATACATGATAAGGATACCGTAAACGAGAGTACCCTTTCGTATTATTATAAATTACTTATGCGCTTGAACGCTGGATTTGGTCATTGCCAGGCCATATATCACCGTCTCCTTCCGATAGCTCCTTCTTCTCCTGCCCCCCCCTCCCCCCCCCTCCCCGCCCATCACCATCGCCGCCGCTCTTTTTTTCTTTCCTTTTTTTTTTACTCTTTTTTTTTTTACTGGAACTGACTCGTCGTCGGTGGCTCCTGCTTCAATTCCAGTGCCCACATGTGCTGTGGCCATCCCGTTCGTCCTTTGGCTTTGCTCGTCTCCTCCGGCTGCATCCCCATTACGTGCATCGCTGCCTCGCTCTGCAACATAAACAATATTGTTGACTGTTTATTTCGGAGGCTTATAAGGACGACGTGTAAACACGGAAAAGTTATCGTCCCATAAACGTCATACTCGTGAACCGTTAATGTTGAAATTGGAACAATGTTGGAGAGCTTGACCCGCCGTTCTCAACATGCTGATTATCCAAATAGAATTCCAAATGCAAATTTGAACGAAACACGTGTAATTATGGTTTAATGTAGAGACGATTATCCTTAACATGAGTGCGATGCAATGCATCGCCGATTAATTACAATTTGCATATAGTTTTCTAATTACACCTGAATTATGTATTTATTTTTAATATTAAGCATAAATATTCTCTAAAATAAATTTATACATAATCTTTATACTCGAAAGTAAAGATTACATTTGTTTTGAAAGTAAAAGAGATATGCCAATGTTGTTTTGATCTGTCAAACTAATGCTTCTACTTAATGAAATTACTTCCTAATGGTTGATAATTAAGAGTATTATTTCGTGCAGCAATATCTTATTTATTTATTTATAATGTGGCATTTTAATTATTATGAATGCAATTGCTCGATTATCGAACATTTTGTAATTATTTTCAATTTTATTGATACACATGAAATAAATAAGAGGACTAGTCGCTGAATATCGATATTTAATATTCCAACGGATTGGCCGGCATTTCCATTATTATTATTATTATCCTCCTCGCATACTGATTATACATTGTTTATAAACAAGCTCGAATAAATGCCAAATTATTACATAAATCGGCGATTTCTTTGTATAACGCAGCATCGGTGAACATCGCGTCGCGATTATACCACACGTTTGTAACGGTAAATTTAAAATTATTCTACATACATTGCCAATTGTATGCATGATCATTCTTACCAAACTGCCTTGTGATTTGTTTCTCCTGCCACTGGAAAGGATCTCGGCGCGGAAGGTTTGCGGCTCCTCGCCCTCGTCACTGTCAAGCACCGCCATTAGGTAACCGATGTAGCTCGCAGCCAATCTCAAAGTTTTAATCTTTGAGAGCTTCGTGTCCGCGGGGACATTCGGTATACAATCCCTCAAATCAGCGAAGGCGTTATTGATACTCTGCGTGCGTCTCCTCTCCTTCTTGTTGGCCGTGTTCCTGCGCTTGGGCCTCACGACCAATCCGAGGCCGTCGCTCACGCACCTGACGTGTTGTTGTAAAATGGAGGCAGGACTCTGTTGGAGCAACGTCGCCGAGCCGCTGGCTTGCTGTTGGAGGTCCTCCAAGTGATGCTCCTTGGTGCTCGGTGATGTTAACTGATGCTGTTGGTGACGATGATGCTGCTGCTGCTGCTGCTGCTGCTGCTGCTGCTGCTGTTGCTGTTGTTGCTGCTGTTGCTGATGATGATGGTGATTGTCATGTTGTTGGTGTAGTTGCTGCTGCTGGTGGTGGTTGTGATGGTGATGGTGGTGGTGGTGCTGCTGCTGCTGCTGTTGTTGTTGTTGTTGTTGTTGTTGCTGTTGTTGTTGTTGTTGTTGTTGTTGCTGTTGCTGCTGCTGATGTTGATGCTGCTGTTGCTGATAGATGAGGTCGCTGTAGTAATGGAGGTGGTGATGCTGGGATTGTTGACCATTGTGCGACGGAAGGGAATATTGCTGTAGAGGTGAGTAGCTTGGCTCTTGTATACCGATTTCTTCGATGAGAGGAGGTGTCGAGGTTGCGGGGCTACCGGCTCCCGAACTGCTGCCGGATATGCCCGAGTCCGCACCCCAATAAGTTGACTGGCTGTCCATGTCCGGCAGTCCTGGAAATGAGGATAATATTTCCGTTCTTATGATTTCGCTGAAAGGCTCGCCCATATTTACGGCTTCGACAACTTAAACTTACGAGGATCTTCAAAATGTGCTACTAATTATTCGGCGTAGGTCGATACTTGTTAGTCACTGACATTTCGATTACCCTCCCAATGAATACGTTATCCGATAATTAATGATGAAAGATTTTTTGAAATTCGTTTACGTTACCATATTAAATGTCGAAAAATATTGTTAAATGTCGAAAAATAAATGCAAAGATGCAATTATGATTAAGCTGCGCGAATCCAGAGATACACACATTATATTGAAGAACTTTGTATAAAAGAAGATTAAGAGCAATGTTTTTGTGAATGTATGAGATTATAAAATTAGCAGCGAAACGATTAATTTTTACCATATCGATGCTTCTGCGTCACGAGCATAAAAGTTTAATTTTACAATTAATGAGACATCTCTAAAAGAGCAAATTTAATGTTCTCGCAATGTTTTGTGTTAAAGGTTCAACTCTATAGGAGTGACAAAGAAACAGTTATAATAATGACGAAGAATGTTAACTAACCGTAGGGTAACTGCGTGATGTAGTTGTAGGGCTGATGCCATTGTGGGTAATAATCAGCTTGAAACTCGTAACCTCCGATCATCATGCCGACGTCTTCGATGACCCAATGAAAACTTGAAAACTCGAATCAACCGGTTAAGTTAAGGTCGATTATTAAAAGGAGCACCCACTTCCTTGCACTGCGTTGTAAAAACTCTCGTTACATGAGAAGGGCGATTATCTATGTATCCTAACGGAAGGTGAAAATCAAAACAAATCACACTGTCACTGAACATGCAATTGGCGCCGACAATGAGGAAGGATATTAGAAGGCAGGAAACATCAACGAGCCAGGATTAAGTGTCCGTTGACGCGTGCGCGCTCGATGACACAATGCGAGTGAACGTCAGTCGGAATAGTCGAGTGGAAGATGCTGAGCCCAGAAAAATCTCAAGCGTGGGTGGGCGCCACTGCCAAATAGGCCCAACCCCCTGTAAGAGGCGTGGCTTTGTCTCGGTCTACCTACCTACCACGCTCTCCTTCTCTCACTCTCTCAATCTCTCTCTCTCTCTCTCTCACTCTCTCGCGCGCTCTCTTTCTCTCTCTCGCTCTCTCTCCCCGTTTCACTCCCTCCCTCTCTTATTAGCTCTCCCACACTCTTACTCTTTCACTGGCTCATATCCTGATTGTATCTGACGATTCAATTAGTAAATTGAAGGAAACCACCAACCACGATCAAGACCGCTCTCTCTCTCTCTCTCTCTCTCTCTCTCTCGTTAGCCTCCCCCATCCTCTTCTCATCGCCTCAGCCGTGCTTGTTGAGGTTGTACATTTCTCTTGTGGTTCTTTATTAAGAAATTACCACGGAACATTAGTGTACTCACACGTGTATCCGCAAGCTCACTGGTTCGTAAATGATTTAAGTTCAAGATAGATATCGGTCCGATTTAACGGCAAACTTCAAGGAATTCATAAAGTATTTTTTCGATCAAAATATATTTCGATTTATATATATATATATATATATATATATATGAAATGATAAATCATTTTTTTTTAATAAAGACTCATCATTTAATATGTGAATAAAGTATTTTTCACAATTAAACAAGAAATTAATAGTCATAATAAAAAAAGCTAAATTGTATAATATAGAATTTTGTTAAATAGGAAAAACAATGGCAAAAAAATAATAATTTTTAAAAATTTTTGAATAAATATTACAAACAAATAAATATTGTAACGATCAAGTACAATAACAAATTTTACGATTAGACTTAAATCTCATTAACTGTACAAGTATGGAAGCGTTTACACAGAAAAAATAACTAACTAAAAGAATAAAGTGATTTACACGAGTAAATTAATAAAAAAATATAAAAAGAAAGTTAAGAACAACAATTCATTGAATTATCATTCAACTAATTATTTTTTATTGAATATTTAAAAATTGATAAACATGAATATATATATATATATATATATATATATATATATATATATATATTTATGCATTTCAATGTAAATTTACGGCAAACATATTTCTTTAAACGATGAATTTCTTACAGTTTACAATGTATAGTGTGATTTGAAATTTATCGAATACCATTATTTATCGACTAATTTACTTGCGTATTAATGATATAAAATTAAAATATTTAAAGTAACACCCCGATAATCGAAATCACAGTCGTATAAATAAATTTATAAAAAAAAAAAACAAAACAAAGAATAAGACAACAAACAAATTTAAAACAACAAACAAACAAACAAACAAACAAACAAACAACAACAACAACAACAAACAAACAAACAAAAAAAAGAAGAAGAAAAAAAAAGAAATTATTTGTAGAATTGTTGGAAAAATGTTAACGGTTTGCTCTTTATATAAATAAAGTCGCCACCTGAGAGCCGAAAGCACACACTTGGCCATTAGAGGTTCATGGATGCCGTAAAAGCCAAAAGACCTCTACACTTTGCTTTTCTCCGTTAATACGACCATATTTAGCTCAATAATCGAGATAGGCAGTATTTGAAAGCCTCCCGAATGGTATCGTGAGCATCCGCAAAGCGACGACTCATTTAAACGAGTTCCCCCTTGTCGGTATCAACATCATCTGCGTCTGGTTACCAGTACTTTCTCCCCTGTGGCTACTTTTACCCGTTCGTATACACTGGCTTTATTACCATGATTATTTAATAGATATCATAGGACGAGAGTGGGGAATCGTGTGCCTAGTCATTACTTTTCATCCTTCTTTCTCGTTTATACATACTATTTAATCATTTATTTGTCCATTGATTTTGAATATTATCACACGGCTTCCATCTTATAATGTACTGCTCGAATTTTTCTTTCTTGTGTTCTTTTCTGTTTTTGTTTTTTGTCAACACCGGATTATCATATACGAAATCGATACTAGCGATTGTTGGAGTTAAATAGTATAACGAAAGCTTTGGGCACAAATTATTTTTATTCGGTGTGTGAGTTATATTGTTTATGATTTTAGAGACGTGGTCAAACGACGATATCACCCCAATATAATTGACAACTTGGATTAGCATAGAAAGCTCACTGTACATTGTTAAATTCATGCAATCTTAATACATTCCTACTCTCTTGCTAATATTTTCTCATTCTTACGAAAGATAGATAACAAAATTATTAGGATAGGTATGGCTGGAAGGCAGACCGAGTATCGGTAATCGTAATAATCGTGAGTGCCCGCGCACGGGCAATAAATACACTATCGAACGTCATCAGGAAAGATGAAAGGGCCTTAAGCGGCCTAGGCCCTAGGCATTATTAATTATACAAGTGTGCTCTTTCGTATCGCTGAGCTTGAGCTGAGCTTGCGCTGAACTTTCCACTTTTTAGGATAGGAGTGGATCGTTGGGGGATGAAAAAGACTGAAATACTTGTGGCTAGGGAGTTCGTTATTTGACAAATTTCCCATGCAGAGCCGTGGAAGCGCGCGTTCGACAAATTCGTCTGGAGGATTGACGCGAGACAAAGTTGCTCCCGCGCAAGACGTCACTTTCTCGACGATATTTTTCGAAATATTTCCTGGGCATGCGAGACCCGCGCATTTTAATCATCCACGAGTCGCGTCTGGTTTCTTTCTCCAGGGTCAGATGCGATTTATTAAGCATTCTTTTTTTTCTTTCTTTTTTCATTCTTTCTTTCATTCTTTCTTTCTTCATTTTTTTCTTTTTTTTTTTTTTTCTTTTTTTATCAATAAATGTTCTTCGTTATCGCGCGGGCATTGCGCGCACCATCGAAACTATGCCATTAAAGGTGCATGGTACGTCAATTTTTGAATGGGATGAGATATTACGTTTTAAACACAAGGGCACAAGTTTAGATAAAAATGTCGAAATACTCGGATACTCGAATTGTTATTTATATATTTGCATTATCGAGATTATAATTATAAGATTGGTATGGACATTCTAATTGCACGCGTGATTTCATAAGAAAATCGCCGGTCACACTTACTACGCGTCACAATCTTTCTATACACAATAGATCATTTTCTTATTAACAATTAATTATTAAGTTAGCCTAAGTCGATTTTTGTATACAAATGTAATGCTTTGTTATTTGTTTTTATATTATTTTATCATTCTCGCGTTAATAATTCGAGTAAATTATATTAATTTTAAATATTAAATACTTATGGTTATTGATAATACAGTGATAAAATAATCGTACTTTGGAAAATCATATTTTTTAATCAATGTTGGGCAAAATACACTTTATCGTATTCTTAAGTTACCATCAATATTTATTAAAAATCTTTCTCTCTTTTCACGATTATTGTTTACAAGATGTTCGATAAATATTCCTCTCGGAATACTTAAGGGAAAGAATCGAATAAACGAGCACATACAATGAGTATTACATTCAAGTAATACTATATCAAATAAATTTCAGAAGCTGCTTAATGTTGTATTGCAGAGCTCGGACTCATTCCTTCTTAAGTTTACTTCTCGACCCTTCTCTGTTTATGTGTACGTAAGAAAAATGGTCTACTTTGTGGGTAATGCCCGCGGAAATGACAATTAGTAGTTATTTCCTGTATGTTTTGAAAAAAAAAAAAAAAAAAAAAGAAAGAAAAAAAAAGCCAGATAAAGTAGGATAAATTTGTAAATTTCGTGATAATTTATTTGGATGGAAGTACGAGTTTGGAAAAGTCTCCGTTTCTTCTTCTCTTTTCAACCGAATAATTTATTTATTTACACGTTTTATTTGTGAAAATAAGAAGTAAAATTTTCATATAAACATTGGGTATTATTGACAATCTCGTCACGAATTATAATATAAATTAAAGACAAGATTTATTTATATATATTTAGCGGAATGATATAGGATATTTAGAAAAAATTTTGCATTTTATAAACGAGCTGTCTGATAAATCGTAAATTAACTTTAAATTTACCATCCGTACAGTACATTTTTTATGTTAAAAGATCAGAACTTTTATTACTTTTGAAATAAATATGTATTGCTTATGAGATTGAGATGTAGAATATGCGAACGCGCAACGTGCCCACTATCTTTAGTAATAATTGATTCTTAATATTTCAATGTTCAAACTTCCATAAATTTATGCTTTTCCACATAATAATTTGTAGATATAGCAACGGAATAATTTTCAGCTGATTCTGTAAAAAAAAAAAAAAAAGAAAAAAAAATAGAAAAAGATAAAAAAATGAAAGAGAGACAGCACGAAAGAAGGAATCATATATATATATATATATATATATATATATATATACGTAGGGCCATGTGGCTTTTACGAGATATCAAATCGTTGTGCGCGGAGTACGCCTTGCCGCTACCTAAATATAGTTTATTGCGTTACCGAGTATTAATGGAGCTTCTATAGAACCGTCAAGCTCCGCTTCGCAATCTGTACATCAAGCTTATAATAAAAATCCTTGCTGATTTTCCGATTGTCGTGTCGAAATTCCATTTAGCTAACAATCCTTACGTACGAGCAATTTAATTTTTACGAGTCATCGGCGAATCATCGCTCATAATCTCGATTACCACATTTTTCCATTATTTAAATATAACTCATGCTCATGGGATTGTCATTTATGCCTAAAAATTTACATGAAAAATGGCCAAACAAAGAGGGAAAGACAAAGTGAATAAGCAACTGAAACGTCATCGAGCCGATTGGAACATTCGCGCGTTACGTTTGGCACATTCGACATTACTTAAAGCCTCGTTATAATAACACGCGAGGACAGCTTGAAAGGAAAATATGTGAAACGCAATCCGCTCGCATTAATTCTACCTAATTTCTTTTAAAACTACGGAAGCTACCAAATATACAATAATACGCACAAAAAATCCTAGACACCCACCGCTGCTTCAAACAACTATATTTCATCTCTCGACATGTCCTATAGTTTGTGCATAATGCATCTCGAGTCAACTAATGCGGCAGTTTATGATTAATCAGGGACGGGGGTGGGGACGGGAGGGGAGAAGATACTCGAGGGTCGGAAGGAAACAGTTGCTGCAGGTGCTTAGCCGCAAGCACGAAACTCTCCACTTTTTTCTTCCCTCTTGCAGTCCCAAATATCTTGGGTACATTCATCTTCTTCCATCCTATTGCCCCGCATTTATCTGTTTACATTCCGTATTTTACAATTATATACGGACAAATTGAAAGTTAGTGATACGTTGGGCAGGATAAATATTACTTTAGTTTTCCATTTGATTATTATATTATTTAACGGCTCGAATTTTATAGACTTTCAAAGGCTAAACAAGCAATAAAACATTCTTACGAACAAATTTTTTAAATCAACATAAAAACATCATTTCACTCAAATATTTGCGATTAATTATACAATTTAAGCTATTCGACAATTTATTGTTAATTGTTGGATGTTAAATGCTGGTTAAGCATTAGATTTTGCGATTTGCATAAATTTAATTTACAAGATATTCCATATTATTGTTCGTTCGTTGTGTTTGTTTTTTGTCGCTGTTTTATTCGATTTCTCATATGTATTTATTTAATTTCAATCGAAATATCAAATTGATAGTAAAATCCATATCGTAATGAATTTAGTAAAAAGACTTATTTTGTAAATTAAACCGTTCGCCTATTTTACGCGGAGGATACATTTAACTGCTAATATAATAAACATTTCTCTTCTCCTTATAGATCTAAGCTATGTGTATGTATGTAGTTTGGAGTAGTTTGTAGAGGAATGTCATTAAATATCGATGTATCAACATCCGCACCGATCTTTTTTGAAAAGACTATAATTTAACACATTTTGACAGATAGGTTTGTTTCTTTTCTATATTTAAATTTAGCATCGATTTGTATTACTTTCAACAACATTTTTACTTTATTATCGCGTAAATGTTACAACGGAGATTCGATGCTTATGATAATTATTATGGTGATAAAACATAGTGTCGCTGTAGTTTTCGTTGCAATGCATTTAAACAAATGTATAATCGTCAGCAAGATTATTCACCTAATAATATATATTGTTTTTAAAGTGATCCTAATACAGTAAACAATGATACAATGTTAAAGAGGAAAAGTTGAAATCCCAGTTTAAGTCTACGAAAAATATGAATTATAGTCGTAAAAAATATATATATATATATATATATATATATATATACATTCAAGTAGAACAATAAAATTAATTAAAAAAAAAAAATAAATAAATAAATAAAAAGTAAGGTAATTTTTACCAAGTATTTAATGTTTTATTACGTTACAAAATAAATAATAAATAAATAAACCGTTTTTGCTACTCGAGTAGCGATTAAGTCGAATCACTTTTTATATAGTCGTTATTGTGAAAAACATAATAATAAAAAAACGCAAATAATAAATCTAATTTTTCTGTAAATAGTTAGTTTTCTGAGCATTGAACGCGTTTGTCAAATATATATGTTAAGCTCGAATTATTTAATGAAAAAAAATTTTTTAATTTAATTCTTTCAAAATAGCTCCTTTCAGATAAATGACTTATTTTCACTTAAATTTATAAATATTTACTTTCGACCCAGTGAATTTCAAATATAGTCAATGGAACATTGACTTTTCTATAGATTACCATTTTCAAATTCTATGACATTTCTAATATTCTATATCGTAACAAAATTATTAACTTTAAATTTTCGAAACTCGAACTTGAATGACAATTTCATAGATTTCTAATACTTTCAATTACATGAATCATTAATCTTTTTCGAAACGAAGTTTGTCTATTAATTATTTTCAAACAAATCTCGCAGGAACGTTGTCATGGAAAATAGGAATTTACGGTTAATTTTTAATTTATTTCTACTGTTAATTTTCGCTCTCGCAATAACGCTTACGCACGCACGCACGCACGCACGCACGCACGCACGCACGCACGCACGCAAAAACGCAGCACCATACGCATGTATTATCTTCAATATATGATTAACAATGAAGGCGTATCTTGACTTTATACCAGAAATTAAAAATGATTAAATAAGTATTAAAACAACGTCGATGAAAGCGTATTGCACCGGAGGAAAGAGTTTCAAGCTTAAAACAATGATTGTATATCTCGTATCGTCGGCGCGTGCGCATGAAATCAATACGAATAAGTCGTCATTATTATTTATTTTGATACCGATCGTACACTCAATAAAATAATCTTAACAAAGTGCCAGAGTATTTTCAAAGCTTATTATTTTAAATTACAGGCTATGATTAGAGATGCCACGAATTTCGAATGCTTCGTTAAGCAAAAGAACGTACACGCTTTATCAGCACTCATCTTCGGCTCAGTCATCTTCGTTCTCAAAGGAGCCTGGAATTGTAAACACGCTACAAATAAATAAACAATTGCGATGGATTAAGGAGTCACTCGTTCGTCAGCAAAGTAGTCTCGAGTGTCTTCGTTTCCCTCGGCTTTGCCCTCTCTCCCTCACCCCGCCCATCGTCCTTCCCCACCCACCGCGCTCAATTGTCGCCTCTCGAGTACAAAATATTGCTTTTCCGTCGGAGGCGGCACCGAGAAAAGACGGTGTACGGCCGTTGCGATGGCGCCAGTGCCAGTTCCCGCTTTTGCGGCATGATTTCCTAGGGACAATTTACGATGCCCCGGGCATCGTTTCTCACGCACGCGAGCTCAACTGAACTCGACAACGATGACTCGGATATGCGCAATGAAGCTTGGTAGCCTCATGTGCAAGCACTTGAGCCAACGGGCCTCCTCCTCCTCCTCCCCATTCACACTTGTCGTCCTTTTTCTTCCTATGGGAATCTCTGCTCGCAAGCAATATTACTTATATTATCATATTTGCATTCCTAATGAGGTATTTTCGTGACTTTTCTTATTGGGTCGGTCGAGCTCCTGCCGGTCCATTTCCGCTCCTCGCAAGCTTAGACGAGCACCAAGCAATCGTTAACAATATAGTCCAAGGACATTCCTCAGCGCTACTCAGCTTTTGAATTTTGAATTTTGAACAAGAAGCGAGCGATACTTTACTCTCTTATTTCTTCACAATTCACGATTAATCGTGCGCTTCTTCATAGGGACAAACGGCAATTGATGCTGAAGAAGGGTGAAATTAATAATTGTGAACTTGGTTGATTTAAAAACGTAAGTCTCGCAATAAAGCTTATTGCAAAATATTTGTTCTGCAATTTTTCTGAGAATCTCAGAATCTTATCGTCCGATAAGACATCGCCACATAGTTATTGTCTCGACGCTTTACAGTTACATTATACAGTTTCCCTTGTAATTCGATATAGAGTGGACATTTAAATAATGATCGTGTAATTTGTGAAATTTGAGAAAATTCAATGATTCAGCCAAACTTGGCGAATGATCGGTCTTTAACCAAGTCTGTGACAATTCTACAAGACATGGCATGTTTGGCATTCAAAAATTGCTTATAGAAATTGTTGGAGGCCGGTATAAGAAAATGCATGTATTATTGAAATTGTTATTATCGAATCAGATATTTGTTATAATGTCTATTGGGTATCGACTGCTATTCGGGAGCAAACGATGACAATGCATTGGTGAGAGATAGATAGATAGATAGATAGATAGATAGATAGATAGAGAGAGAGAGAGAGAGAGAGAGAGAGAGAGAGAGAGAGAGAGACGAGACGAGACGAGAGAAAAATGCGCACCGTTTTTCCGCCAGGCATGTGCGAATGGACAGCGAAAAAAGGAAGAGATGCGAGTGGGGCGTTGCTGGACAGGCAAGGATCATTGTTTACGATGACGGCGGAGGGATCGATCAAGGATATTCGACCGCTTGGATCAACGCGCTGCGGCCCCAGACGCAAGACGACACCGCTGTTACAGCCTCTAGGATGTATTTTGAAATCCGAAGCGTCTGGCTGTCGGTGCTCGTAAAATAGCGAGAAGATGCTTCGGAGGTTAGCCTAAATGGCTATTCATTTTTTTTTTCTCAGTCGACGCATTTGTTATTGCAGTTCTTACGTTCGGGGGTCGAACGTTCTTACGGCTAAACGTGTGGGTAAACTGGCGACTCGAGGTGCTTCACAACTCTCTTAAAGACACGCGATAAAATAATATCAAAATTTGTCAATAACAGTTTTAAGATTTTCAAGCAAGATTTCCCGAGCAATTATTTATTCGAAGAAACGTCGAGCTTTCACTGTGAAATTTGCTTCGCTAAAGAGTGTGAAACTGTAGTTGAGACGAAGGCAGAAGAAAGGCCTCTTATACTTCTACAACTAGGGTCTACGCCATTTTTAAATTAAATGTGCTTTAGAACATTAGCTCGAGGAATTGTTCATTGCATAATTGTTGTATTTATGTAGAGGGGACCAAGAGACAAGTATTCGGCTGTGATTTTACTCTCGCCTATATCCTAATCACAAGTTGCCCACTTTGTAATATTATTTTTATACCCTTTTGCTTCTTATATTAAATGCATTAAAGAACCGACGTCTCGAGTGGGGCTCTTCATCCCAAACTTTTTTCTCCCAATCATCTTTCTGACTCACGCTCGTGGCTCTCTACACGACATACTCGATCATATTCCAATGCATTTTCCTCTACCAATCCAAGTAGCTCTCCGATCAATCCCACGACGTCTTCGGCTCACCTACACTCGGCCTTTGTCACATCTGCCCTTGCCACATCTGCAATTGCGCACCGAGCCGAGCCAGCACAGCGCCCGGTTACGGAACCTACCCCGATCCATACGCGATTCATACGCGATGAGCCAAAAAAGGGAAAATCTAGACGGAGCAGATTGGCGCAATCGACGGGCAGTAGTAGAGCCGACGGCCATAGGGCAACGGGCTGCCCAGCGACCTTACCGAGTTAAATTGCAGCATCGGCAGCAACGGCTGATTTTCCCATTGAGCGCCACAGTGGGAATGGCGAAAAGCTACCCCGTACGTGGCTCCGGTAGCGTCGAGGGAGAGGGGAAAGCTATCCACGCGTCGACCCATGCGCGCCGGGGGGTGTTCACTTAACCGATTGCGAAAGGTTCCGACGAGGAAAAAGCATACGCGCTGTGCCACAGAATTGTCGGCTCATCGAATTTCCAACGTCGTTTCACGCAATGACCCTGAAATAAAGAAGCAGCCGCGCGGTCAATCATCATCATTCCCCGACTCAAGTTAAATCGAGAATCGCCGCTTGAGAAATTATGACGTAGAGCCCGACTATTTATGCCTAAATTATATTTATGCAAGAATTTTTACGCTCTTATCTAACGATATTTCGACAATTTTGTGTTTGCCAGTGTTATTACGAGAGGTAATTGCGAGAATCCAATTGCAAGTATGCGATTCGTGGGATAATTGCAATTTTTGCTCGCTCACCTCACGCTTCGCAGACTAATCTGTAGGAGTTTTCATTTAAAACAACAAGCGATACAGAAATCTTTCATTTCTATTTTATGATTTTATTGATTATGCAGCCTCGCGAAATTGGAAACTAATCCATTTTTATATGCGTTATACCATTTTAAAATTAAGCCGACGCTGTTGGTTTATTGCAATAATAATAAAGACAAATATATGCTTGTGTGTCGGATAATAGTAAGATCGAGCAAAGTAAGTTTTTTTTAAATTTTCATTGTCTTTTTTTTTTCTCTTTTTTTTTCTTTTTTTTTTTTTTACGAGTATAACCAAAGGGATTTTTATTTGGGTATAGCGATATTGATTAATCGAAGAGAATTTATTAGCGAAAAGATCCGGGGGATAGCTAGAGAAATATATAGGAGCAAAATATGTAAAGAGTGTGAATGTAGGATAGAGATCGAGCAAAGGTGCGCGGGGAGTTTGTGGTGAAAGAGGATGAAGAGGTGTTGCTCTGGCGGGGGATGGAGGAAGAGGGGTGTTTGTGTGTGCGTGGAGCCGATTCGGATCAAGCGAACAAAGAGAACAAAGAAGAAGAAGGGCAGAACTCACTTTTGGCTCAATAGATTTTATTCATAATGAGATGCATTTAGGGTGGAAAGTTACGTACCGATTTAACCACTTTATAACAGCATTGTTGTGCGAACTGTCGTGGTGGTGCGAGGTTAATTGATTAAATGATGTACTGCCGTACGAACGTTGGTTTTATTTAAAGCGACATTTATTGGAGTTAGAAGTTTATCATTGGTAAATCCGAATGAAGTATGGTAGGCCATTAGTATATTATCCTTGAAATAAGGGAGATTCACTCGTTGCTTGCTTTATCGAGCTATTACGTGGACTATAATTGTGATGTGATTACTTAAGTGGTTCCATAATAATTGTACAAAAGTGTGCCTCTAAATATATGTATATATATATATATATATATATATATATATATACGTGTATCTGTGTTATTTAATAAATCATAGAAAGATATTATCCATATATTAGATTATTTTATGAATATTTCTCACCTAACAAGTCCAAAAAACCATAATAAATAATGATTAATGGACATTAAAAGTTCTTAGAGTATTATATATTAACTTTTGAAGTAAAGTAATCGAATTAACATTACTTTGTTTTTTTTTCTTTTTTTTTTTGAGGAAAAAGTTATATCACAGAAAAAACCTAATTAGCGTTATTAATGCTTTATAAAGTTTACGAGGATCAAAATTAACAAGATGAACTTACTCGGTCGCTCATCTATAAATATCTTGAAAAGTTATTCGAATACTTAATTCTTTATTTTTTTTAAGCGCAACCTCTTTTTGGAGAATAGATCGACGTTCTCATTCTTTTTAATGAATGAACGAAGCGGGAACATCACATTTTGTATGATTCTAACGAGTATCGATTACTTCCAAGGATCGAACAAAATCTTTATTGTTTTTTCCACAAGTTTTTTAACTAAGCACAGTATCGTTTACACAAGCTGGGATTTTGATAGTTTACTTTTCCTTCTTTCTCTCTCTCTCTCTCTCTCTCTCTCTCTCTCTCCCTGTCTGTTTGTCTCTTTTCATAGAAATATTTATTTTTTCATTTTTTTTTTTAAATAGTTATATTGAGAATTGGCCGTTTTGTGACGTTTTATTAATAAATTTATTGCATCACTATTGTTTTATCGAGTAAAGATGATTTAGCATAAAAACGTATTATGTTCAAAATTTCAGTTATTTTATGAAATTATTGATATTATAAAATAACCTTCAATTAATTGTTTGGTTCAATCAACGAAAGTAATTAACTGTTATAAATAAGTAATTATTTTTCTTATTTATTATGTATTTGATACGCATTAATGCAAATACTTATCCATAAACGTAATTATGAAAGAATGTTTTGATTGTTTATGGAATGGAGGGTTTAAATTTAATTCTTCTCTGTATTTTATTGATTAAACTTTATTAATTAAATATAATGATATACAATTTCGATGTTTTTCTCATAAAATGGTTTTTAAATATCATTGGAAAAAATTTAAATTGCATATTTAATTTTATATGATTCGTATAAGTCGATAATAATATACGATCGTTATAAAATTTCATATAATTTCATTGTAATTACTCTAACAAAGTTAAATCAATACTTTTACCACATTAAAACTCAACACCAATTAAATTTTACTAGTTAGTATATGCTAAGAAATACAAAGATTATTTTATAGATATAATTATTAATATAATTGTTAATACATGATTTTTGAGATTTTAAGTTATTTGTGAGAGAGAAGTACAGAGAAGGCCCGTTGCTCTGAGAATGTAGGTTTTACATTTAATAATTATTTATATTTGTTCACAATAATTTAACTTAAAAAATTTCATACTCAAAATTGAATGAGAAAAGAAATAAAGGAAGGATTATATTTATAAATTTGAGTAAACTTCTTATGTCCACAATAAATAGTTTATATTATTTTTTTCTTTTTTTTTTTATAATTGATTTTTTTATAATTTTTTTTATAATTTTTTTCTAATTTTTTTTATATTAATTAATTTTTATAATTTATAATTTTTATAATTTTTTATAATTTTTTTTATAATTTTTATAATTTTTTATAATTTTTTTTATAATTTTTATAATTTAAAAATTTTTATAATGTTTGTGTAATTTATATAATTCGTACAAATATACATATTAATTATTTACCGACATAATTATTGTTCTTTTCTTATCCATTCGTTGTATGTCGATACAAAGAAGTTTTAAATTAATTCTAAAAAATTTATTATACATAATACGCTCGTACTTTAACCATTTATATCAAAATTTTTGTTTATTAAAAATGATTTCGAGCTTACTTAAGATAAAATAAATAAATAAATCAATTTCACAATATTTACATAAACAAATACAAATATTAAAATATCACTTATAAATATAAAATGATCTTTACGTTAAACTAACGGATTAAATATAAGTGTAAATTAAATGTGAATATTATGATTTTTCTATTATATATAAGCATGAAGTCGTATTAAAATAAAATAAATGGTTCCCGTAATTATATAAAAATTTACACATGTATAAATTTTAAATATGATTTGCTCGAAATTACTTATATAGTAAAATTACGACAAAGAAATTATTATAAGTATATATATATATATATATATATATATTGTGAATATAACGATTATTTAGTATTTCCATTCGTAAAGTGTATTGATAATAGAGTCTTGCCAAATAAATTGTCAATACAGTATTTGATTTTACAAATTTATCTTTAATACAGGTTAGTTTTCTTTTTATGTTAATGTGAAAAAGGAATAAGATATTTTAACATGATAGACAAACAAAAAATTAATATGATTTGCTTTATTGTGGATCAGTAACATATTTTTAATCAATGTTGGATTAATGAGTATATATACAAAAGTCTTGCGCTTCAAAGTTATTTTTAGCTGATGATTTATATGTCAGATGATTTTACATCCACTTATTTACCAAATAAGTTTTTGCTTTATTTTGTGAAATTTCATTCACAGTTTAAATTAAAATACAACATGTATAGTTGGTAGAAAAATTCAAGCGACCAATTTACTTCCCGTTATTAATATTTGAAATAAATGTTTTTAAAAATATAGAATTATAAAAATATAGAAAATGTAAAAAAATGATTTCATTTCATTTTTGAAAGTGATAGAAATTTTAAATAAGAAAGCACAAATTTGTTATTAAATAATTTTTTTTTTTTTTTCAATATAGCTCGAAAACGAAATGAATTTTCATCATTAACATTAGCTTTATTATTATGTTAATAATCTTAAAAGGTAATTATTGAGATCATATGAGATATTTATCTACTTGCTTAATTATTTATTATTAATAAAGTATTAATAATTAGTTTGATGTTTCATGCAATTGACTCGAGCGATTGAATGTTAAAGTTTCAACATAAATTATCATTGTTTGCACAAATTTAACTTCATTAAGATTTAGATTTATCTTTTTGTAATATATTATAATCATTGGATAAGTGATTTAATATATTGATTCTTTATTTATTATGCGCCATCGCATAATATTACTTTAATAATTTAATTGAACTTAAATAATTTGTGTTATTTATAAAGCATGCAAATAAAAGAATGTGATTCGATGGTCTTAAATATATAATTAATATTAAGTATAAATTCAATAGATTCCGAACGACTGTCAAATAATCAAATAAATTATTGAATGGAAGTGCTCGTGAAAAATTAACGGAAAATATCTGAAATTGCAAACAAAAGCCATTAGTTTTTATAAGCCATTCGATTTAAGGTGAGACATAAAATTAACAATTTGAAATGTTTGTGTAATACATCATTGAAAATATGTAATTAAATCATAAGTGGATTGATTTTTCAACAACGAGTAAGCATAAGCAAACGAACAAAAACGAACAAAACAAAAAAACAAAAAAAAAACAAAAAAAAAAAAACAAAAAAAAAATTAAAAACAAAAAAAATTTACATTGTTACAATGATTCAGATGTCGTTTATTTGAATTCGCGTTGAATACAAAATTATTTTTTATCTATTTACGCATAATTAATAGTAATAAATATCATAATAATGTAGAGTGAAAATTTCGTGTAATTTAGATTTTGTAGAAAATTTTTGAAGAATATTACAGCAGACGCATACAGTATGCTTGTAAAAAGTCACGTATTTGTCCTCGAATGATAAAGAAAAATGAATGAAAATTACTTTGCGTTTCATAACCGTTTGATATTGGCATTTATTATCATATCTGCTCTTACTTCATTTGTAAAATTGGCTCTGCAGCATAACGAACGAGCAACGTGTCTTAATAGACAAGATCTCGATAGATTCCAATTGGATTTCACTAGTGAATGTTGCTCTCCTTCTATCTATACACAATAAACTCAAGCTCATTCATGCACTTATGATCTACATAATACTATCGATGCAGCACCAGAGAAGAAAAGCTAAAGTAAATAATAAGGACGGGTGGGGGTAAACGATCCACAATCATTCAAATTGTCTCGAGATTCGATTATCTTCCCAGCGGTCGCTGTCTGAATGTCCAGGTCGTACACGGAGCAGGAATTTTTACTAATGGCATAAACGCTATTAACGCTACTTGTACTCGAATTATTAATGTCCTCGCTCGACCTGCAAATGCCCTCGCCCGAGTTCGTCGAGCCGAAAATCAGTTCTGTCTTATCCTTGGATCTTCCGGGCGTCAGGATCAGTCGCGTTAAGATCATAAAGGGCATCTCGAAGCAGCAGCTGAGGGAGAGCGATAGGAACATTGTTAAGCAGAGATTCCCGAAGAAGGCGTGTAGGGCACTGAATGTCGACAATCTCCCGGGTGTGCGAACACTTCCGATATTGTAGAGCAGCACGATATAGTGGCTGAGGTAGGCGCTGTACGTGAGCTTTGACAAAGGTATCCAGGCACGCCAGCATAGGAAGGCATTGAGAGGTCCTGAAATTCATCACCGACATATGTATTTCACTTTGTCTTTCATTTTATTAGAGTCAATTTGCGGCGCTTATCGACTTTGGCGCTTTACTTCTTTCGAAAGCTTTCAACATCGAGGCGAACAGTACATAACCGACATCGTAGCAAATATTATTCGTTATACGTTGCATTCAAATTTTACTCTATGATTTTATCAATTATTATTATTATTATTATTATTATTATTATTATTATTACTACTATATTATTATTATTATTATTATTATTATTATTATTATTATTATTAGGTAGCATCGTTAAGGCCAATTTATTCGCAGTTGAACATCAATGTCAATGATAAAGCGAGTGTTCGCGGGGGCGAAAAATGCAGTTTTGAAAAGAAAAAAATTTCTTATTTGGGAGAGGGGCGGCGGCGGCGGCGGCGGCGGTAATATTTTAATACGATGTTTTTCGCGGGTTACGAATTTTTATTCTACATCATACAACTTCTTGACTCTTCGATAAAATTAATTCTTCGACGCTGTACGCTCGAATGTCTACTTAATGCATCATCGGGAGCAGACGAAATGTCCGTAGTCAAATAGCTATTAGTCAAAGAATTATTATATATGTCAAGAGGTATATAAATATAAAATATCTGATTTATTTATAAATATCGATGTAGTGACTGGACCAAATTAATGCCAAAGCAATTAAAGCATATTACGAGTTGAAAAAGATACGTAAAATTAATAAGAATGATAAATAACGATTGATACGACGTAAAAAACAAATTGCTTACTAACTAAACAAACGACTATATAAAAAATAATAAAAAATTATTGATTACTATTGTTATGATATATTAGAGATAGAGATTGAGTTACAATGAAACACATTTACATGGGAATAGTATTAAAAATTTTTTAATATTAATCGAATGAAATGAGAAAGAAGGGAGGAACGAATGTAGCGATAATAATTATTACACAATATTTCTATAAATATGTATCTTAATTGCATTATTATCCTCACTCTTACCTGCATATCCATTCACGCAGACAAATATGATCCAGGAAACAGACAACGTGAAGATGTGTCTATGTAAGCCCGCGTAAAAGCTCGCTTCCCATTTGTTGTAAGGATGATTATTGAAATACATTCCACGTGGTCCTAAAATTGCTGATATTCCCGCTGTTATAGCTATCAACCAACCGCATATAATATAAATCTGGACAGAATTTATTGCTCAAAATTATGTCATTTAAATAAGCAGAGATCATTTGCTTTTAAATTTGCATTTGCATTTGCATTCTTGGTTAACGAATATTGACAATTAGTTTGAGTTAAAAGTTTAAGCTAAAATTACCCTTTGAACGATAAGTTGATATATATATATATATATATATATATAAACTGTTCAAACATTCATTTCTTACGAATGTTTAAACAAATAATTAAATTACTTAATTATTAATGAAATGCATTCTCTTTACAACAAAATAATATTTAATATTTTCTTAATACAGACGACAATTATACATGGATATAGGAGGTGAAACTTACCGTAGAAATTCTTATTTTGTAATGTTTCGTTTTGAACAAAAGATAACCAAAAGAAAGTCCAATTATGTAAGGTCCAGCTCTCGCATAAACTCTGGTGTAAATTTGCAAATACACATTTGTCACATCTTGCATACTGGAATGTATAGAGGAAGTTTGGTGTTGGTGAAAAAAAAACTTTCTAAGATAAAACTGTAGAAACATGTATTAAAAAAAAAAATAATAAAAAATATTATTTCTTTATTTCATATATTTTAAATGTAAATAGAAGGTAAAAAGAAAAACATGCAAATTGGAATCAATATAGCGATGATTGAAAATGATAATATTTTACCTAATTAGACTAGAATAATAAGATTGATATAAATTGATCGGTGAGCCAATTCTTATACGTTAATTAATAGTTATAAAATGAAAAAAAAACAAAAAAACAAAAAACAATGATAAAAAAAAATGATATAAAATGAAAACAAAATTTATATTTCCTTCGAAAATCGTAAAAACAAATCAGGTTAATCATATGAGTAAAAAATATATAAAATTTTTACGATGTTAATTTATATTAAAAGCTTTTAATGCTCAACCGAAAGTATTATTATTAAAACTTTTATCTATATATATATATATATATATATTTCGTTGTCTAGTTTTATATATATTTGAATAATTAAATAATTTTATACACCATTAAATATTTTTTTATACACTACTCATAATTTTATGTATATTAAAATTTTTAATTATTCGAATATTTTAACGTGCATATTCTGTGTACCTTTTGTAATACAGCATTGTTCCAGTTAATTTAAGAAAAAACGTTACGAAAAATGGTATCAGTACTGATAAAATGATTCCAGTAATCGCTATAATCCAAAATAATGCTCCTTTATTGCTTTTAAGCATTGGATAAAGAAAAATGGGTGAAATCCATAACAGCTGCATATCAACGGATAGATACCAACTTTGTGACATGCACTGCAATAAAAAGAATACGGTTTGGTTCTTTTATCTTTACCTCGCTGTGCTGACGCACAGATAAATAATTATTTTATAGCTTACAATATTGCTAATGTTGACATAATTATTTATATAGAGAAGATTTGTCCACCAATTGGCACGGCAATCTAATTTATTGCTGTGTATCCAGATATTCCATCGAGGTCCAGAGCCAAGTTTTTCAAATAACGTCGAATAAAAGCCAATTACAATTGCGTATGCTGGCGTTAATCTGAAAGAAATACATAATAATAATAGACCAATATAGTTCATATGTATTTGGGATTTGATATCGATGTAGCTTATTCTTTTTTATCTTTTGAATATATTATTTATGTGATTCTTACTTATCTAATTCAATGCATAATGGTTAAAAACAAAAAAGAAAAAAGAAAAAAAGAAAGTAATATTTGAAATAAAATAAGTTATTATAGATATTATATATACGCGATAATGAAATATTATATAATTATAATTATCATGTTCGTATTAGTTGAATATTGGAAAAATATAACAAAATGAATTTTAATAAACTTGTCATTAAGTCATTAAGAATAAGAAAATTTGATAATATGATATGTAAAACCTTAAACTTTTACAGAATTTTCAAGTTTTTCAAATATAAAATATTTAAATTTATAACTCGTAGACGGACAGTTTAGATTTTTTGTGTGTCATATTTTGAAAAAGAGTCCCGAGAATTATTATACAAGTCTATTAAAAAAATTTGATTTGAATTTTATTATAACACGAGCACTGCATTGGCCGCCATACAATTTCATAAAACGAATAAAATTTCGTGAATGCTTTTCGTACCTGAAATAGCGATTGAGATACAGATTGAAGACATTAACCGATGAATTAGCTTCCTTAGTACTTTTGGCTAATGACGTGTAAGCCAATAAAATGCCGCTAAGTAGGAAAAATGTGTCGGTGATGATATTGCCGTTTAAGACGAGCAGCGAACTCCAATCCTCGTGTAACTACATACAAGTATCATTCATGTACGTTTGTCATTTTTGTCGATACAATGTATTAATACATGCTCCAAATGAAATTGATAACGACACATTTATTGCATAACCATAACGACGCATCGTCATCTCTTTTTAAATAAATCATGAGAGTTGATGTTTAGACACGTTATAACGATAATTAAAAAGAGATATGGTCCTTGCGCTTTTATCGTGCTTTACACCAAATCATACAGAAATTATTGTTATTATATGCAATTGCGTTATAAAATGATGCGCGCAGTTCAGTGACGCGCTGTTATCGTTAGAATTCGATTAGCCGAGTTTGCGGTATTCACACATATAACTTTCTTGTGTACTAGAGCAACTATTTATATACGACGTTATTAACAACCGAATTACTTAATGAAGACATTTTTTACATTCACAAGCAATTAATTGTACGTTAATATTATCTATAAGTGACAAAAAAAGTCGTTTTACAAGTTGTTTTCTTAATAAATTTTACAGAACTTAAAAATATCAAAGTGCATGTATTTTTTCATGGCCAGACAAATATTTAATATAACATAAGTGTTAGTATTTCAATATTTTTATTAATTTTTTTTATCTCAAATCATAAGTATTTATTAAATAAATGAGAATAACTTGTTACCTTGCCATTGATAATCGTTCATTTTCAATTTCATTAGGAAAGAAGAATATTTTATTGTAAAATCAATATAATGCTACGCCAAATAATTATATTTTAAACAAATAATTACTTCGTTTTCTAATCTATTAAAATACTTTCAAAATTTCATAAGCACTTTTTTGTTTTTTTTTTTGGTAAATTAATTAAATAGTGTGCACCGGTCATGTACTATCGTGTTACTTAATTTTAATTCCTTATCATATGCCATTATAGAATTTTTGTTGGGATTGGGTATCTTAACTATTAACTTGAGCATTTGAAATTTATGAAATTTAATATCACAATTTTACGATATATCGAATAGTAAAATTAAAATTAAATTTAAGATTTCTGTCCATGAAAAAATAATTATTAATACATAATTATATGTGATGCGTATGAATTTTGAGCGGAGGATATATAACTTTAAATTTATAGTTTTAAATTCATTGAAATTAAATTGATTGGATTATTACGTTAGATAGTTCATTGTAATCTCTCAATTTAAGTAATGAACGATACAAGTAATTATTACTCAAATTCTATTTTAAACGAGTACACAATTCTAGTCAGTTTTCATAAATTTTGTGTAATATTCCATTCCAGACAATAACAAATATATAATAATATTATATGTTACTTATTAAATCGAAATTTCTGCTCATTGCGTATAAGAACAGAGAAAGATTAAATTCGTAATTACCTAGTGGACACTGAACATTAAGATATCACATGTAATAAGAAAAATTAATTTTCTTCTTTTTTTTTTTAATAGGAAAACTTTGCTATTGTTATAGATATATTTGAACTGAACTATATTATTTATTGAAAGTTTTTATTCTATTAATTTAAGTTCGTATAAAAATTCCGTATAATGATTATGTTTATTTGTTCGTACTGACAAATATATTCTCAATATAAGAACGATCAATAATAAAATACCAGATTAATATTTTATGTAAAAAAATAAAAAAATCAGTACACTATTTTACGATATATTCATTTTTAAAAAAAGTTAATAATTTTAATTTAGATTTAATGTAAGAATTTGAAAAACCATTTGCTTCCTACGATTTTTTAAAACTCAAAAGGATAGTTTGATAAAAACAACGTAATTTATAATAAATCAGTTTTTAAAAAGGAAAACTTATGTATTGTAATGATAATATGATATATATATATATATATATATATATATATATATATATATATATATGAATGAGTGTGCATGTATGTGTTTATGTAAAAAAATTTAAAAATTATGACAATCACAAGCACATTAGAATGAATTTGTTTCTAAATTTGAATATTTTTATTATATTTTCTCATTTTCGCGCTTTTGATCATAGATATTTGAAGTAATTTTTCATGTCCTCGATCTTCTTAACTTAACAGTTTTATAAGATATTATCAGTTAAAAATATTTGCAATCGTATATAAAATTACAGTTATAAAAACGACTTCTTGCAAAATAATTTACCAATGCGTGATATTTCTTTTTTCATAATTATATTTTACATGTATAATATAGAATTTATATTACTACATGAGTAATTCTTTTGTTTAAAAAATTACTTCGTTCCCTACTAAATTTCTCACTCTTTATTTTCTTTTTAATAATTTTCAATCGTTGAATTATATTTTTGAAGAAATAGAATTGGTTTTTGGATAAAAATATTATAAGAAAACGTTATTAAATATTTTAAAACAATAGACAAATAAAGCGTTCAGCAAGGTTTAATAAAAATCACTTATTTATATATAAAAAAAAAAAATTTCTCAATTTTTATCTGATTTGTTAATACTTTTATAAATATTGATAGTAAAATAATATGCCATAAGGACCAGAGCCGATTGAATAATTCTTATCATCTTTTTAAACAAAAGTTTTCTTATTATAAGCCTAAGAATTCTACATTATAGCAGATGTAAAAAGAATTTCTTGTTCAAATTTTCTTTTGATTATTATTGGTATTAAGACGTAATATTCACGTGAATATGTCTATTCGACTATTCTATTTACTTAATCTCAAAATAAACGTTTACGACTCTTATCTGCTTTAAAATCAAATTAAGAAGTTAAAAATCATTATACGATTCTTTCTAATAATACGTAGTTGTTGCGATTGCCTTTAACCTTCTAAGTGATTTTTATAACAAGTAAACGATAATATATTGATAAAGTTTCGTAAAATCACAGCCTTTGCTATATGCGTCATGTATTATATATTATAATGGAATAATCAGTCATGTTAGGCGCTCTTTAAACAAAATATTATTATGCACGTTCGCGTGAGTGCGTATTTATTGATTTTCTCGTTATTGACCTGATTTTGTAAAATAAGTACTTTTTTTTTTTTTTTTTTTTTTTTTTTTTTTTTTTTTTTTTTTTTTTAAGAAGAGCAAAAAACTTTACAAATATTTATCTTCCATTACACAATTGAAAAACATATAATTTTATATGCTATAGATGAAAAATATAAATGTCATTTCCTATTGAATTCTAAGCTGCTTTATCTTATTTCATTTATTACGTGGAAGGTTTCATTGACTGCTTTTGATAGAGAAAACATTAGGATGAAACGAGAAATAAATAACGAGATTGTTCATTAAATTAAAATGTTTCTTTTGTATTTGTTAATTAGATTTATCAAAATCATAAGGGTAACTATTATATTCTTATATTTTACTATAGCAATATACGACTTGGCTATTTATAAAGTTTGAATAATTATATGAACTTGGATTTGTTGATAAAGAGAAAAAGAATCGATCTCGATATAAAAATATAATATTATACTAATCAAATGCAATAAATAAATATGATAATATATATATATATATATATATAAGTATAAATGAAGTAAATAAAAGTAAATATAAAGTAAATTATAATAATAAAATTATAAATAAATGTCAGTTTTTAGCAAAATCATTAAGTATTAGAAAATATTGTTCATTACATTAACTGATCATATAGAATGTTAAGAATATAAATTAAGTAATATATAACAAAAAATGAAAATGTTGAGAAATATGGAATAGCAACATTTTACAGTAGATTTAGTAAAGTAAGTGAAGGATTAAAAGAAAAAAAAATCTTTATGTTTATTTGATATATTCTTAAAGGCGTAAGAAACTTGAAAAAAAAAAAAAAAAAAAATGTTCTAAAATTTATGTTTAAAAGTTCCATTGCATTTTTGAGAAATGTAATCGTAAAATTTTATCCTATTTATTCAATTAAATTAAATGACAATTAGACAATTGCATTTCTATACTCTTAATACTTCAATTGTAAACTTAATGCTAATATAGATAGTATCGGTAAGCAAGAAATGTATATTAACAATAAATATATACCTTTGGAATACGGCTGCGATCCATTTTCACTCCCACTGCTTCCGTATAGAACGTGTGTCCATATACAATCCAGCAGATACTGATATAACGCAGTCCATCGAGGCAACCAATCATATCCCTCGATCTCTCGGTGCTTAGTAAATTTTTCCCATTCGAATAAAGTGAAAATGATATGAGATAACTATGTTTGACATCTGACGGCAAAATGAAAACGACAAAGGTTTAATATAGTAATTGCAAGCTTAAACGTCTGCTTATAAATGTAGAAATACAATCACTAATTAGTGCTGACATTATTTTTAAAACTGATGTTTAGAGAGCGTATTTATAAATACGTAATATGTTCTCACTTGGACGATGAAAATGCATCGTTTGATTTGAAAATCCATCGGAACAGCGCGAAGTTATGCGTACCTTTGCACTTTGACTCCTCAGCTTTGCGTTTTGCATAGAGGTCGTAAGTGGTACTAGATATGATTATCGTCAAAAAAGTCAGCAAAACGCCACTGCATAATACAAAAGAAAAAAGTACAGAAGGTTTTAAATTAACGTAAGGCCAAATGGTATTATTATACTTGTATTGATATAAATAATATCTAATCTCACATTTTAGATGATTTTTAATGTTCTATTCTTTTCTCACAGTTTTCATTTTTAATCTTTCTGATCGATAAGTTTCAATTATTATTAATACTATTGTTATTATTATTGTTATTATTGGTATTGTTATTGTTATTATTATTGTTGTTATTAGTATTGTTATTGTTATTGTTATTATTATTGTTGTTATTATTAATAAGAATATTATACTCGCATTAATTGTTATAAAAACAATTTGTTAAGAAATATTTTTGATAAGAAATGCTACTGTTAAATCATTTTATAGTCAGCTGTAAAAATAGCTAATCGATCAAATCTCCTTGCATATAATTCAATTTTAATTTTTGAAAGCACAGTTTCTTACATATAGGACCAGTCGACGATATCAAATTTGTTATTATCCGTAACAACAGTATGGCAGGAATTTGCATTAACACTCACTGCAAAATCTAGCCGACCATCTATTTTGAGAGGATCTAGAGCAAGTTCGAGAGCTTCTGATATCTCCGAGTGATTACAGGTTGATGGCACACACCATGTCCATTCATAATCCACTGAATTATCAGGAACATTTTTTAAATTCTAAAACGTGACCATATACATTTTTTTTTTTTTTACATTTACTCGAATCTCTCCATAAATAACCATCTATTTCCAACAGATTCTTTAATCCAAAATTAAAATTTTTAATGTTATGCTATTATTGACTTTTGAAAATTTCAGAAATATAATAATATATTATGATAATTTACAATAATAATTTTATATATTAAGCTTTGCGAGTAAGATATGTTGTCGGTTATTTTTATTTATTTATATTGCAATGTCTGTAGTATTAAAATTTCTTAAATATTTTACCGCAGCCTTAGCGACTTGAAGAAGTAGATCTTTCATATCCAATTCCAAAGATCTTCTCGGACCTTTAAGAATTTCAAATTGCACCGAAGCACTGCAAGCTTGTGCTATAAAATTTTGATCGGTTTTGATTTGTAAACATTCGTCATAATTTCCCAATTGTTGTATGTTACCACTTATTACTCCAGGAGGAATTTTTGCGGACGCATCGTACACTGAAATAATCATTTATTTACTTGATAATGTAGCCTATCATAAGGTAATACTTAGTCGTATAAAATACAGAATGATATTACAAATAATAAAGCAGTTAGTTATTCTAGTTTATTAATAGTAACGCAAAGGTTGATGATAAGAAAACCATTATAACCTGTTATAAATTATATAGCTAAAATTGAAAAGTATTTGTTATTAATGACGTCTAGAATAATTTATGTAATATACGTATTTCACCGAGAATAAGATTAAACAATATTCTATTTATAATAAAAAGCCAATAATTAAACAATACTAGTTGTTTGTTCATAATTCGTCATTTGCATGTACATGTTGTATCCAGTATTGTCATCGAGAAATATATATGAAGATACTCGACTTTTACACAAAGCTTTGCAATCTATACAAACACTTTCAAATATTTATATCATATTTTATTTACCTTCGCATATTCGTAATGCGTAATAGTGGTTACTTTACTTTCTCATTAAAAATAACATTAATAATACTAAAAATAATTCTAAATTAATAAAATCGCAATATTTTAGATATTGACGAATCCTCATCGAACTATAGTCATTAAGGAATATTAGTTTAATTATAAATCAATATTTTATCGTATCAATCCGATATTAAGACATTTATTAGAAATGTGTTAATTACAGAAAGTAATTATAGGTATACGTACAATAAAAACATGTTTTTTTTTTTTTTTTTTTTCTCATAAATAAATGAAAATAATTTCAAATACATTCTATTGGGCTTAAGTAAATATTTATTGTTTTGCAGATATATTAGCATGGAAAAAATCTCATTATTCATTTGTCCAGTTTGATGACTTTCATGTAAATATACTATGAGATTTGTCAAGTAAATCAAACATATGCTAGTAAAGACCTTGACATAACGATTACAATTATCTTTATTACTTCATTCATTGCCATTAGTCATATTTTTCGTTACTTTAGAGTACTTAAATGTATACAAACAACTACGTTAATAAGCATTTAATGCAAAATTTTATATGATCAATTATATTCGAATTTTTCGAAAAAATTGTTTTCATGCTTAAAACGAATAAAATATTTATTTTAATGATTATTGAACGTAATGAGATGAATGATTATTATAAAAATATTAAAAATATTGTAAATTCTTGTAAATCTACTCTCCTAATTCTATCAATGAATGCGTAATATTATCCTTTAATTTTCTTTCTATTTACTTACATTAAAATTATTTTAATTGAAAATATTAATTAGATCATATTGCTAAAACATAAATATTATCAAATTTCTCTTGCTAACAAATTTATATTCTATAGTGCAAAATAACACTTACATAAGTCAAAGCATATTCAATTTTTTGATATTCTAGTGTCAATAAGCCTTCGGAAAGATTCTTGTAAATATTTCATATAGCTTGGGGATTATTTTATTAGAAAAGCTATAATAAATTAACAATGAAATGAAATTATCAAAAAATTATTTCAATATTAGAAAAAATATATATATATGTTTGTTTATATACATTAAGATTTTATTTATAAATATTGAATAGTTTCGTTTGAAGGATTAGGAAATTAATTTATCAAAATCTGCCTCAGAATTTAGTTATAAACAACAATTCAAGAAATCATAATTAACTATTTGCAGGTGAAAATTAGATTGAGTCATAGTATTTGTATCGCGAGTGTAATGAACTTTCCGCGTGGTGATTCTACGCAATGATTTGTAAAAAAAAAAATGCTCGCATGAACGAGATAAATCGACAAAGAGAGAAAGACGCAGAGAAATCGGTGTCGACTTGTGAAATCATCTTCTATGTTTATCAACACTAGGAAGCACGTTATTCTTATGTGACGGTGGTGGGGCGGGGGGAGGGAGGGGGGTGGGGGAGGGAGGAGGATTTATCGGAGAAATGAAATGAACGGGGCTTTGCAAAAAAATCAAACGCCTCGTTGAAAAACCGTTGTACTGAAAGTTATGATGCTATTTCTATGGAGTGAACCAAAGATAAAGGATTTAATCTTTATATATTCAGAAACAATTAATGAATAATGTAAATTAATTTTTTTTAACGTTAATGAATATTTTATTCGTTTTCTTTTAAGACTTAGTTGAAAATTAACTAATGTAGAATAATTATATATTTATAATAATGTATAATAATGTATCTAATTGCAGTGCTCTTTATTTCATTTATTAAATTTTGCGGCAAGATTAAACGCATTTTGAACACAGGTGAAACGAAAATTTTATTTCTTTGTTAAAAATACAAGAAAAGAAAAAAAAAATAGACGCGTTTATGTTATAGGAAATGCTTTTTCTCATTAGCTCAGCTTGGAAATGAATGCATACGCATGTCGCCCTCGTATTTAAAGATTTTAATTTAATAATTTGTATGGAGAATGAATATATTCATTCAATGCAATTTTAAAGTAATATTCTCGAAGGTAAGGGGATAATCTTTTTCATAAACGAAACAATTAACCAATATACTTTATAAATTTATATATCGTCATCATCATATAATCAGAACAAATTTAATATTTCAAATATCGAAAATCAATTGGAAATATATAGATTATAGTACAATTACAACAAATTATATTTATAACCTACTAATTAAAACGCCCTTCGTTTTATTAATTTTATATTAATTAGAAATTTATTGATTACGTAAAATTTTTGTGTTATATTTTTTACTTAGTTTCTTTATTTGATGAAAGAAATTTAAATATCTAACAAGTATTTCAATCATAATTTATGATAAAATAAAATATATTTTTTACGATTTTTTAAAAGTAATTACACGACAAATAATAAGAAAACATGATTAACAAAATTTAGAAATGCATATTTTTATAGATTAAAAGGAAATTTTATAGATGGGACATCTTACAAGTTTTCTTATAAATATTATAATTATATTTCTTAAATATTGTATATTTATGATATTTTTGTAATGAAAAAAAAAATTAATATATAAAGATGAAAAATATGCTTACATAAAATTTAATTAAAAAATTCTATTTTAAAGGATATTAAAGCAACAACAAAAATTTAACATTTCTTAATGTAAAGCATTCTAACGAATAATGAAGTATGTAAGTAAGTAAAATGTACGTAAGTGTATGCATTAGATTTTCATAGATTTTCCTTTAAAAAACAACACAACAATCACTTGTAATATAATTTATATACAAATACCTATTAAGTTATTTAAAAAAAAAAAAAAAAAAAAAATCAAGATAAAACTTGGGCATTATTACAAAAATACTTCGGCCATATTTATTAAATTACGATATTATATATTATTTAATTATAAGCAATTTATAAGTTTTGTTGTTGATGTTCAATTGAATTGCGTTGATATGTATTGAATTAAAGTAAATTGACTATTTAACGAGCAAAAAATAATATTTCAAAGGATCTTTTAAAATAAATGAAATGTGAATTTGGTGAATAAGATACGTGAGCAATACAAACATTAGAGAGGAAAATATATCCTTAGTTCTTTGTCTGAATTAAAAAAAAAAAAAAAAAAAAAAAAAAAAAAATATATATATATATATATATAAACCAAAGAAGAAAGAAAAAGAAAAATGAAAAAATAACAAATAATATAACGGAAATGTATGAGAATTTTAATAGCTTGAGTAAACAATTTAAAATTTTTGCAATTAAATATATAAGGTGACTTATTGATAGTAAATTTGACTTATTTCATGCCAAGAATTTATTATTTAATCTTGTATAAGGTTACAAGTTACGATGAGGTCAATTCTTTTACGTAATTTTGTGGCGTATTGACTGTAATGTCTGGAGATTTATCTAAGAAAATATACGTGCCACGATAGCAATTGATAAGAAAATGCGTTGTCGTTATTACGCTTTCCTATACATTATGTGCTTGATAATATAAATCAAATGTAAATCGTTTTTAAATCAATACAAATGTATGAGATATAATTTTGTATTGACATAACCGAATACTTAAAATGGCGAGTTAAACTTAATTTAACGAATAAAAATTAATTTTTATGCAAAAAAAAAATATATAAGCACAGTTAGATAATAGAATAAATCAGAGGTTAGATTTTATAAAAAATTGACGTATTGCAGATAAAATGCTATCGACTTTAGAATTTAAGTTATAATTTTAATGACACTTGTAATGTATATTGTTTAAGTAAATCTATTATAGCTTAAAACAATATTATAAATAATTTTTATTTACTTGTATTATATATTTTTTAATGTATGCTTTTTAAATAATTTCATTGTAATTTTATGAAATGAATAAGAATTGCTAATGTAAATTCTATGAAATATCCATCGTTTATTATATGTAATATCGAGTAAATTATGTTGAGTTTCCATTATTATTCCTTATTCTTTTTTCTTTTTCTTTTTTTTTTTTTAATCTTTTATTTATATTATCTACAATATAATACACCATAAATATTAAGATTAGAAATTATCTTACCCCAAGACTCCCAAGATATTTAATGTTTTAGGAATTATAAGTAACTCGGCTCTGATGCCTCCTTTTTACATTATTCTAATTAATATGATTGCAATAAAGTTTTGTTGTAAGTAATTGATTAGATTGAATATTTAATCATATGATAAAGGTAGGGATAGAGTAAGTGTTGCTATCTTATATAACATTATATCTGCTAGGACTTTTGCAAAACTTGGAATAAAAGGTAATGTTATTTTATCATTAATGCAACAGAGGAAGAGTTTGTATAGTAAATTCTGGGTCAACGTATTTGTTTATTTACAAATCACCAGCGCTATTGAAGCTTATTTCTGCGTATGTAATTAAATATTGTTTGGTATGTGAAACCTTAAAGCAATTTTATGGATAGAGAGGAGGTACATTGAATCGTGTACGTTATTCACAATCATTGAATGCAATGATTTTACAATTATAATGTGATTTAATAATCCAAGTTTATACATTTTAATTGTGCTTAATGCATATCGTCGAAATATTATTGCTTCCTCTAATTACTTTTCTCTAAAGTCTCTCTGTCATTTATTCAATTACTAGTTAATTATGAAAATTGAATTTTTGTACCAACGTCTTATGTCCTCAATTTATTGCAATAATACCTAGAATTATTATCGCCTTGTCAAAATAATATGTTATAATATTTATAGAAAGAAGTTCATTTTTTATGAATTAGTATTTAAAGTAAATAAAGTAAGATGCAAAATTCTACTTATACTTTTTTTTTTTTTTTAATTATATGGTTAAAATCTTGTTAAATGACAAAGTAATGTCAATTGTTATTGAAACTTAATAATTTTAATAAACATATAAAAATTACTTATTCGTTTTAAGTGTAATATACTATTTAGTGTAATATCAACAACTATTTTTTTTTTTTTTTTTTTTAATGCATTTTAGCTTTTCACCGTAGTTAAACAAATTAATGTGACTGCATATTAACAAATTTTTTTACTGTTTTAAAGCATAAAAGCAAGAGACAATGCCGAAATATACTCGAACGTTATTTGCAAAATATTTTATTTTATTTTATATATATATATATATATATATATATATATATGCGCGCACGCGCTCGTGTGTGTACGGAAATAATTTTTTTTTTTTACAATTTCAATTTTATACGTACAAAATCATTTAATTTATATTCATACGACATGTAATTACATGTCAATTTATTTACTTATATGGTTATAATATATATTCTTTCACAATTATATTTATATAATGTCATACAGTCTCAGTAATATGGTACTTTTAGATAATTTTTATTTCTATACTAAGGCCTCATTATATATATTTGGAAATATATATTAACATTATTAATTATTTTATAATATTTTTTTCCCCAATTATTCATTACATAATTTTTAAGTTAATAATTTAGATTACGAAAAGTTTTTCAAAATAAATCTTGAAAATAAAGTTTATTGATCCTATTTCTAAATATATACCTCGTTATCTTTTGGTCTCATATCATTCTGATACATATTTTTAATAAAGAATTTAAATTTTAAATATTTACATTATATTAATATTTTTGTACATATTTCTTCTACATATATTACAATATTTAATAATATTTAAATAATTAATGAATAAATTAATATTAAATTTCATGTAAATCATGATAGACTTTGCATAATAATTTAAGGAAAATTTCTTTTATATTTTTAGTACCAAAACATTTTTTACACATATTGAATTAATTCTATTTTTAATGAGCTTAATGTATTGTAAGAATCAAAAACATAAAATTGTTTCAATACTAATTTGTAAATCATTATTTGAATAATAAATAATAAATAATAAAACCTAACAGATTTATAGTTTTAGATGGTTTTTATCATGGTATTTTTTTCTACAAATTTAAAAGTTTTTCAATGTTTTATGTTTATAGCAAATAAAATAAAGATAGTAACAAGTATAATTAAATCATACAATCAGACATTTGAAGAACTATTGGATATTAAATTTCTTCATTAGATATATATTGTATTAAATATTATATAAATACAATTAAATATATTAACGCGAAAATATAAAATTGTCATTTACAGTTGTTCGATATATTTATTTTTTCAACATTGTGTTTAATTTTCATAATTTATTAAGTAACAACTTGATTTTTGTTTTTTTTTTATTTTACTTTATTTTTTTTTTTTTTTTTTTTTTTTTTTTTTTTTTTTTTTTTTATTATTATTAAATCTATTTAGAAATATTAACTTAAAAGAATTGTTAAAGTATTTATTTAAAAAATTATAACGAAGTGAAACAATAGCAGATGATATGATATTTATATTTAGAAACTACGTAAAAATTAATATGTTGTGAAAGTGACACGATATAATGTTTTAACTATTATATTAATTTGTATTTTTAAGTAAGTCATACATAAATGATTACATATTCGAGATGCTTTTATGATTAATATTAGGAAAGAAATTTTATTTAATTAATTCATAAACTTATATTATACTTCTTTATATTTATGAAATTTTGTATAAAGTTATCTTACAAAAATTATCTAAACATATCTAATATTTTTTTTTTTTTTTTTTTTTTTTTTTTTTACAAATTAAATTAACTGAAAGTATTCTTACACGATTTTCTTTGTAATATTGTGTCATTGGTATATAATATGGTTTGTTATTTAGCATGAAAAGTTGTTATTTTACATCGATTCATCGAACGTATTAACCGTGTATTTAGCATAAAAAACTTTAGTTTCTACGACGATTTAAGCTTAAAACTGCAATATTTTGTCATATTGATTACATTACAATTACAGAAGAAAATTGCAATTAACATATATTATTAAAAATTCAATTATTTATGGAATAATATGTTAAGTGTTATTTACCATTAATTATATACAATTATTTGTATATGTTAATTCGAATAAAAAATAAATAATATATATATATATATATATATACAATTATCAAATACACATACCTATAACATAGCTTGTTGCTACGATATTTTTCAAATATATATATATATATATACATGCGTAGCCACATGCACGCACGCACACAGACACACCCGAATACATATATATATATATATATATATATATATATTTTTTTTTTTTTTTCATACATACGCGTACTTTAAAATGTGATAGATATAACGTATTTTCAACATTCCAGGTTAAATATTGTTTGCCAGTAATTTATATAATACCTGAATAATAAATTATATCTTAGCGAAGATAGCGATATTATCTTTATTTTAAATTAATTAATTTTTAATTATATGCGCATTAAGTGAAAAATAAAAGACCCAAGCTTTCAATAAATAGAAGTGAAACTTATTATAGCGCAAATTCAGGCGATTAATGAAAAATTGACGCACTTTGCAGAGCCCAAGGATTATACTTGCGCAGTTCCGCGAAGTATATCTTGCTGTCCCTTATGCATTCGTTGGAAGCTCCTTCAGTGGGTGCAAATGGTCTTGCTAGGAGATCCAAGAGAATATTCTCCGGCCGAGAAATTGTAGACACCGCGTCCACGATTTCCCAAGCGAAGATCAAAATGACCAAGGTTCTCCTCCAATGCTTCATTTTTACCTTTTGTCGTATTTCTCTTCACATGCAAAATGCCAATGCAAATGCTTCCAATGCCCAATACCTTAGCAATTACAGTACATTTTGACTTTATTTCTTATCAGATCTTCCTTCTTAAAAATCTCGTCGCAATATTCCCAAACGAATAGATCAATATTTTTTATACTAGAAAAATTAAGTCTGCAGTTAGATCACGTAAGACGTTTGCAGACCACGTGTCCCGTGTCGATATCCCCACGAGTGATTGAGATAACAACGAGGAGCGACAAGACGCAGACTGTCAGCCAACAATAATTGCTCGTTCCTTTATATACATGGCGAGTCGCTGCTGCTGTTGTGTCTTGATAGATGGAAGTAGAGAGCAGAGTTCGGCTACAACGAAAATGAATCGGACCGATCGGTAGATAAATTACGCGCGGTAAGCAATGCATTGTAAGACAAAGAAAAAGTAATGAAAGCAACGATAGTATAAGGCTTTTCATTATAATATAAAGAATTAGTGGCCGAAACGTTGGCCGAACATATTATTGTATCGCGTTACCATTAATATGCCTATAATAGTTTATATATTATCCTTCCATAGGAATTGAAGGATGCAATAATGGAGGAGTTTAAAAGATATTTTTAATTATCATTAGAATGCAGAGCCGATGCGTACGATCAAATCATATAAGTTATTTGCAAAATGGTGTATTGATGTGCTGATGTTAGTTTAGTATCTTTTTGATAAAAACAATACTGATATGCCAATATTGAAAAATCATCACGTTATTACCTGATTATCCATCTGAAATCTGACATAGTATTAATTAAGATTTCCTATAATACTATCGACGGAACATTAATATTGTATTAATTTTTATAATTTTTCATTTTTATACTGCATTTATGTTTCATTTTAAATTGTACGTAATTGAATTAAGAAAAATTGACAATATAGTTTATTTTAATAAATAAATAAAAACACATAAGAAAATATTAAAATTTTTGAAAAATTTATACGATTTATATATTTATTTATACAATATACAATAATTTGGAGATAAAATTATTTTTACAATAAATTATATTCTCGATATATATTTTGTAATAAATCGTTGCTTATAAGCTTTGGAAATTATGAGATTCGAATATTAGATAAAAATTCGAGATTTAGAGCAGGTAGAGTGGAAAAGTCGAATAAATAACGAATGAGTTACAAATACAATGAATTACAGATTATTATTTAATTAATAGATAGTTAATAATAATAAACATGGGAGAAAATCATACAGAATAAAATGAAAAGATTAATTATACAATCTATATACAATATTATTATAAAAAGATTATTATAACATTATAAAAACAAAATTTACATTTATAAATATTAAATATCAAATGTATATACATAATGGAATATATTGACTACTATAATAATTGTATGGAAAAATGAAAAATAAAAAATTTTTCAAATGTAAAAAATGTTATTTATTCAACCGATAACTTTATGTAACCCAATTATTAAAATTTTTTATCAGTACAGATTCTTTCGAAATTGAAATATTATTAAAAAAATTTGAATCACTTATGTATTTATGTTTTGCTTATTATTATTATTATTATTATTATTATTATTATCTTTTTTGTTTTCAATAAAGATTCTATAAATTGACACGAGAATATTTTCAATAAATTTGCACAAAAAATTAGATATTATTATTATTATTATTATTATTATTATTATTATTATTATTATTATTATTCATTTATTTATTTATTTATTTATTTATTATTTTTTTAACATCAGGTAATTGTAATTTCAAATTAATATTATTAATTCGATATTATTCATTATCCGTATAATTAGTTCTCAATGCCATAAATTAATAGAATAGTTTAATTTTAGTTTTTTGATAATAATACTAAAATAATTATACTTCAATCGAGCATTACAATCTTAATTTCTTCACACGTGATGGCAATCTAAAGTTTATTTTTAATTTTGTTATGTAATTATATAATTTATTTTAAATTATTGAGAATTGTGTTTTTTTATATTAATTAAATTTTAATTTTAAAAATTAGTACAGTATGTTTGAAAATATAATTTTTTTTTTAAACAAAAAATTTTTGTTCTTCAACGAGAATTAACATAACGATACTTTCATGTTACATAAAAAGGTATTATTTTACAACAAACATATTATTCTTATCTAAATTGTATTTATGAATTTCGCTGGATTTTTATTATGATATGCAGTACAATTGTATAAAGAAATTTTTGTTCAATCTGATGAAAAAATTAAGCATATTATCGAAGAAATGTTCATTTGCTTAACCAAAACTCTTTAATGTTTAAATCAAACTATTACCTTAATTGTCTAGAAAATTCTAACCATTTATTAATTATCAATGTGAAAGACACGGAAAACGTAATTGTAATTATTTCTGCACTTTTTACTAATAATAGAATACATCTCGTCCCATTGACGAATTTTATAACACACAATCTTATCGGATTCTAGGAATAAAAATATATACATATTTCTTTTCCTTAACTGTCAATGATATATCAATTAATCACTTGGCGTTATCTTGACAGTCTTTATTAGATTAAAACTTTTTATTTCTATCAATACATATTAATTACAAATTACTCGATTTTAGCTAAGCTCTTTCTAAAACGTAAAATAATATTTCATTTCTTCAACAAATATCGATAGGAATAAAATACTATTACATTTATTGGCTTTGTTTGAATGTGCAAGTCTAATGGTAAGATTCATTTTAATGGAAGTACGTTAGAAATTAAATATAAATGAGAAGTAAATAATCAGACGGAATAGCGAATTATTTTATAGGCACCAGTAAAAGTAAAAATATTTCTTCTAATATGATAGGGAAAATGTTGATATACATAATTCACGGAGTGTCTTATTCATATTCCAATAAATAATAAATTCTTGAATTTATGAAATATTAATTATTACAACGGCATTATTAAATAGTCCCACTGAATTAGAAATGGTTTGTAATAATTAAAAATACTGATTGCTATATTTAACGAGCTACTTACCAGACTGTTGTGAAATTTTGAAAATTACAAGCTTGCAATAGGTCAATAACCTATTGAGGCAAAAGGTACAATTAAATCTTAGTTTATACTTTGCAGATTTCTATTTAATAATTATCGAATGGTTTTTATAATATAATTGAAATTAAAAATTTAACAACAGTTTTAATATAGTTAATGGACATTGAATTAATTTTTATAACTAATTAGTAGGTGACGTTTTATGTTTAATGATTCAATATCTATTACGATTACAAAGTTGTGGAAAATTATGTAAAACATATTGTAAAATAATATTTACAGATAATGTTTTAAGGGGAAATAAAAATCCATAGATATGGTAAAAAAAAAGAAAGAATAGCAAAGATGATAGAGAAGAGAGAAAGTATGTGAGGAATATGAACTAAATGTTCAAGAAATGTACGTAAAACTTATTTACAAATTATGTTAACGGTTAATGTGATCTCTTAATAATAATAATATTTTTATTATCAGTTTTAGTTTAAAATAAGCCAGGAACTATGATATTCTTCAATTCAATACCACTGAGAGGTTAATTAATTAAGTCTGTCATTGTCTATAATGGCGCCTAAATATTTATCTGTCTCTTTCTAATGCCGAGATTCTGAGTTAGGAAACCATCTTCAACGATTATTAAATGAAAAAATTGAAAAAGGGAAATAAATGACTTCCCTTTGTAAATTGGCGATAATTTAAAAAATATAATAATTATTATAAAGCCTAATATTCTTAAATTCATTTACATTATTTTAAGAAAGAACTGTCAGAAAAGATTATTACATTGTTCCAGCGACTTACTCAATCATTGTATTATTATGACTATTATTATTATTCTTTTAACTAGTTAAATTACAAAAATATTGATTTTTCTCTGTAGGATAATTAAATATACTTTATATTATCTGATTAAACTATTGGTATATTATGAAGAATTTTTATATAAACGAGTTATATCATTATCAATTATATGAATAAGATTTTGTTTTTTTTATTTTTATATATAATTATAATATTTCAATGGATTACGAATATGTGTGTGTATCATCTTTTGTCTCTATTGTCAGGTACAAAATAATATTATCTAATGTTATTAAAGAACAAATACAGATGTTATTTAAAGTTAGATAACTTCATTTCTGTTATATCTAACATTTTGAAATGTTAAGTAGTTGTAAGATATTCTGTTTTGTCATTATTATCATCCTATAAACATTGGAACTCACGTGTATTATAATCTTATAAATCATATAAATATTCAAATTCACTTTTATGATGGACGAGGATGAAAATTTTTGTGACCATAGTGATCAAATGTAGATAGACAACAATTATTATTTGATTTATTCTTATAGACTCACTCCTATTGTTTATTGTTTGTAAAATTATCGATTATAATTGACGTATTAGCATAAGCTCGTCTTTGCAGAATGATTTTGTTACTTTTACTTGATTAAAAATTTTGCAATGGCATTGCCTGAGTTTTGAATTCCAATGTGTCATTTTATAATTAACGAGATTAATAATTGCCTTTAATAAATAATAAATGCTAATTATTATGAAGTGATTAGAAGATAAAAAAAAAAATGAAAAGAATATTTTTAAAATATGTTTACAATTAACTTATAAAATGTACGTTAAATAATTAAATAAAATATATTGTTATAAATACTTAAAACGTCAAAAAAATATCGCCTAGAAAAATAGTGTGTTTATATTCTATTTAATTTAATTTTTTTTTTTTTTTTTGTAGTCATAAAGCACATTTATGTAAATATATATATATATATATATATATATATATGTATGTATGTATGTATGTATGTATGTATGTATGTATGTATGTATGTATGTATGTATGTATGTATGTATGTATGTATGTATGTATGTATGTATGTATGTATGTATGTATGTATGTATGTATGTATGTATGTATGTATGTATGACGTTATTTTATATTCTTTATGTAAATATATTTTATGCTTGCTATAAATACAATGCCAATAGTAATTTACAAAATTTAATACAAAAACTCAACTGAAGAAAATGTTATTTGGTAAAACAAACAATAAAGATATAAATTATATGACTTGTGATTATATAAGTAATATAAGTTTTGTAATTTTCGTGATAAATTAAATATAGTAATAGAAATAATAATAATAATAATAAAAAAAAAGGTTACTTATTGTCTTTCACAAATTTTAAACAAACATTTTTTTTCTCTATATAAAATTTAAGGTATGCCATCTAATTGCATCATTTTCTTGCTCACAGTATGCAGCGTGAATTGCTGATTTTTTTGCTTCAAGCCATAATATTTTGTAAGTAATAAAAGGTATCTCGCATTTGTTACGATAAAGTCCGCGATAAAAGAGCTTTTTAATAGCCGTGGAAGCAAATCGTCGATAGTCGTTAAATCTTATATTCTTAGTGGAATAAAATTTTCATCTTTCCTCAGATAACCATCATGGATTTGCAATTTCCAAAGCGCTGATTGGATCCAATATTCGTGCGGCGTACGATAACGAATTCCCTTCCGTCGTATGTATTGTCAGGAACGAAGTAAGCCCAGAACGTTACGCAGAGTATCTCACATGCACCGGCACACTAATATCGAGACAGCACGTTATAACGGCTGCACACTGTATGGATGTTTTTTCCCAATCGGTTTCGTTGGTTGTTTATGGTTCGGTTGATGTGAGACATGGCAGACGATTGCCCGTGGCCTGGTGGATATCCTACATGCAATGGTCGACGTCAATTGGCCTGGATATTCCACCCTCTGCCTACATATACAGCGATATATCTGTGATAAAGGTAAGTTATTAATTGAATGGATGAATTTGTCGAGGGAAATATCTTGGAAAAAAATAATCCTAGGCGTCGGCCATTAAGTAAGCAATTGGTAACGTATTGTATTTATCAACCTACCTACGTAAATGTCCTGTATGATATTTTGTTGAAAGAGTTTGGCAAAAGAAGGGGAACAATAAAGAAAAAATAAATAAACAAATAAATAAATAAATAAAAATTAAGGAGAAAAATGTTTTTAAAGCTAACTTCAGAGGTGGATAGACGTATAAATCCATCGAATCTTTCTCCCATGGCACAAAATCGATTGATGGGCCATACGTTTGTGATGGCAGGATGCGGCGAAGCGAATCATGGAATGTTCCCGACGAATATAGAGAGAGCGGAAGTAACAAGTATTTCCAATCGCGAATGTGAGCAACGAGCTACTGAAATTCAAGGATGGTTCGTTGCTATAAGCGATTCGAATTTCTGCTCCGTCGCAGATCCTTTTGTCTTAACGAGTCCCGTAAGAATGAATATTTTTGCATATATATATTTCTATAAATATTAACAATCACTTATTTGCCAATGGATTCGTGTATATTGTTCATTTAAAATTAACTCTCTTTAAAATTATGCTCGATTATATGCTATGCTCGAATTGCCAATCAATGCCTTCATCTACAAACTATTGTATAAAAAGTTCCAAAGTACACTTCTTTTTTTTCTTTTTCATAATGTAATGCTCTAAAGTTCCGGTTAATTGTACGATCGACAGATGCCCTACAGAATTCCTATTCGCGGTAACTTGTCACAGCTTTTGTCGCATGTACTGCGCCAGCATTATAAAATCGGCAGAAGCCATAAATGGATTTACGATGCCATACCAAAGCTAATACTTTAAATGAGTTAATTTGTTTAATACTTTTATTTCCGTATAAATTCGAAAATAAGCCAATAATATTTAATAAGCTAGTTGGGCATTTTGTCGACAGCACAATGATCGAGTTAAGAAAATATTAGATATCGATCTATCGATTGATGTTAAATAAGCTTAATAATAGATCAATTACTACTTATAAGTTTCGCGTTAGAAACTCATAATGCATCGACAAACGATCGGTTCACACCGATTTCTTTCCCATTACGATGTAAACGAATCAACCTCATTCCCTTCCGTGTATCGCTATGCTTTTATAGATTACAGTCGATCTGTAATGTCGAGGTAAATCGTTTCCCACGAGAACACGACACACTGGCTTTTAACGCTTCACTTTACTTCACACCCTTACTTCATCCCCCATTACATATTCGCCTTCCGACATTGTAGCTTCACAAAAACACACGACCACATCATTAATTACTTAAACTAAATTTGATGCGCGCTACTTTTTATGACTCGAGGAGCTTTATATCTTTATAGCTTTATAGCTTTATAGCCTGTTTTATTTATCGTCCCGTAATATCCGTAATATTCGGCGCTCTTTCAAACCGGATCGGACTGTCCATGACATTAACGCTAATGAGATTATTAATGCCATCGAATCGTTTCCTCCGAGAACTTTCACCGCTACGTCTTCTGTACTCTACGTGTTGCGATACATCCGGAATTGACGCGTTGTTAACGCGAGTCTGCGATTTCTTACTAGCGTTACGAGCTTTTTCTTTCCAAAATATCCGAAATATCACTGGAGAACATACAACTTCGTCCGGGACACTGCGATTCCTAACGATATGCCAATCGACGTTTTTAGCACTTTTCTCTCATTGACTGTAATCGATCCACGCAAACACATCACACACACTTGCACCACTCAGAGCGTCAGACAATTCTAAACATATTTTTATATATATCCATTTCCATTTTGGAACTGTTCAACTTTGCATTAATATGATCATCCACGTAGCTTCCTTTCATTACACATATTATTATTCTTTCGTGGACACATGCAACTCCACAATGTTCTATAAATTTTTCATAATTTCGAAATACTTGTGTACTCTTGGTTAACCAACTATCCTTTTTTTTTTTTTAATACATACGATTATAAACAAATACCAATATTACCTTACACATTTAACAATGATTATTATTCTATTATTTCATGTAGGTATTCAGAACGATGTGTATATATATATTTTTTTTTTTTTTTTTTTTTTTTTTTTTTTTTTTGTTATTATCTTGTTTTGTCTTCAAGTAGACAAATTGTAATTTAGATGAATCTATAAAATGCACATATTTCACGATTGTATGATTTTTAGGGTGACAGTGGTGGTCCACTTTTACATAGAAATTTTATTGTTGCTGTTAATATTGGACCTTATCCCGATCTGCATAGCAATTATCATGCACGTCAAGCAAACTATCACGTTGGAATCGATCACTATAGACACTATATTAGTGTTATGTTACAAGAATAATATAAAATATCTTACAGAAAGAAAAGAAAAAAGAAAAAACAAAAAATAGAATGTACATGTAAATATATTCGTGTAATGAAATAAAATGAATTAAAATGATTGATTGAAACCTTAACATCAAGTGTTACATTTTCTTTCATACCTTAACTACTACTCAATACTAAAATGAAGAAAAACTTTTTGTAAGAATATAAAGATTTCATATTAATTTCCACCAATACGTAATATTATTAATAATTGACATAGTGCTCGTAGTAGTGTTAAATCTGAATTCCCGATGCTGAAAATAAGAGAATTTTCATTTCGTATGGCATTACGTACGGTAGGTACGGCTTTTATAAGCATTCAACGCAGTTTAAGAGATTCTCTGCAGACATTAGGCGTTACATTCACTATTTAAGTACCTATTAACTTTATTTGTGGGTTTTTTTTTTCCTTTTTTTTTTTTTTGTTAGATGTAATAGAGAGCTACATTTATTGCATTGCGCGACTACGATCGACAAATACGAATATTTTCATTCGCATTTCAATTAATTTTATGACATAACGTTATGCCATCCAATGTTGTATATTGTTGTCTATTTTTATTAATAAACTGCATGATAAAAGCAAAACATTTCAAAACCAATTTATTTAGATTATAATATGATTTTTATGAAATATACCATTTTATATATAATATCCGTTATGAATTTATGAAAATGTCAAACTGAAATTATATGTAAATGTATTAGAATGTATGAGATTGTTTATAAATTATGTATTTATGAATAAATTACTGATTCTTATATAAGAAAATTATTACATACGTAAATATGTACAATTTTTTTTATATATACAAATTAAAGAGATACAGCAAGAAAAGTATATCATTGTAGAATTTTGTAAGTTAATTTTTTTTTTTTTTTTTTCTTTTTTTTTTATGTAGTTAATACAAATGACGGGAGTATTAATCCTCAGAAAAAGATTAAGAAAATATAAATAAGAATTGTATTTATCTAGATCATTATTCACACAGAATATTCCCTGAATTGTCATTAACAAGTGGACAAATTTAAGCTAAAATTTCATTCTATATATACTAGGAAATTATCAAGTATGCGAGAACTATTATGACTTATTGTATCGCAATTATTATTCTATCATAATTATCATAGTTAAATTATCAAAATTAATTTAAACAATACCTTTTTAACGTCTTATCAAAAGTTTCTTGAAACTATTTAGCGTAATAAAATAGTTGACTGGTAAAGGGATATCAACAATTCAGGAATGTATTAACATTTTAATTTAATACATTAATAATTAATATACATTACGAATAAATACTTTGTAAATTCGTTTAAATTTTAAGATTTAATATATATATATATATATATATATATATATATGTATGTAAGTAATAGGTGACCAACATTACCACTTAAGTACGATTATTTTCCTCATTTAACGAATTAATATATTTTAGAAATTTTAACTTCATGAATATTATTAATTAAATATGAAAATAATTGTCATTAATATAAAAATATAAATGTACTCTTATTTCAACTTTTCCTTCATTTCATTCTCACTTGAGCTCTTTTCAATAAAAAGAAGTCAATAAAAACTTTACGAGATTTATGTACGGAATAGTGTTATAGAATTTAAATACTATGCACGAGTTACAGAATTGCCTTATAAAATATTAATATTTAGACTTTTATCTTTCATATAAGTAAAGTTTTATTTCTTACGCTTAGACAATAGGCAAACCTTTTCCGTCTTTACAATTTAATAAATAAGACTTTTCATGCTGATAACAAACTTTTAGCATTGACACTCTAAATAGCGTATTTATGTAGATATATATTTTTTTTTCTTTCTAAATTTTATAAATCACACATAGTATAAAAAAAGTAATAAAATAATTATATAGTTTCAAACAGTAATAATTACACTACACTGCTGTCGAAGCTTTACACAGTAAAGAACTTGCATTATTAAAAATTGATGGACAATTTGATTACTATTAGACGAATTTCTATTGCCGAGAAATTAAATGAGATTTTTTTCGCAGTTCTAAATGTACGATTTAATGTTTCTTTAAGAATGTTGAAATTAAAAATGTCTTGATCTCTTTAATGATACGCTTCAAGACAATTTAATATAATTATAGTTCAAAAATAATACAATGTATAAAACGATACGTATTAATAAGGTTGTCGATATAAATATTACAGTTTCTTCTATCGAGTGAAATTTCTTCATCAGAGTATTTGAAAACGACTGTTCGATCTTGCATTGATAAAAAAAAATTTTTCCTTTCTTTTTCAGATTCTTCTATCGAGTGACACTTGTTCGGAGTAGTTGAAAACAACTGTTCATTCTTGCCTGAATAAAAATCTTATTAATTTTGTTAATTTACTTAAATCATTATGATTACAGAAGAGAGCAATATTGATAAAAAATTGAGCGTAGATGAATTATTTAAGCTCAATAAGTTCTTTTTAAGCGTTATTGGTATGTATCCGCCTGAATATAAAAGAACGCCATTGTTCAGCGCCATCAAGTTCTACTTTTCTATAGTTGTTGATATTGGGTTCGTCATTCTGCAATTAGCGGGTATTATATTAATGTCAAGCAGCTCCGTATCTATGCCTGAGTAATTTTTCAAAATAAATATTCATCTAGTTTTGTAATAATTTTAAGTTTTTTCTATACGTTAAAGTAGATCCAAAATTATATCAATAGATAAGCCATGTATTTTATAATCATTATTATTATTTTTTTTCGTACTGTTTTATCCTTACAAGTGCAAATTATGAGTATAACTGTATAAAGAATTTTGTGAAAAAGCAGAAAGATATTTTTGAGTGTTGAGTTTATTGAAATACTCATATAAACAATAAGTTTTGTAAGAAGATAAAATGTCTTAAATATATTAAACCGAGAAGTAATTATATTAATTGAAACGACGCTGTTGCATAATAATTTCAAGCGATGGAGGGCTTAAATTTTATTTACACTTTATTAATGTAAATATCTATTTAACTTAAGTTCTATGGATTTGTATTTGTGATTTACATGAGCAAGAAAATCTTTTTGCCTCTTACTGCACATTTAAGCCTCGACGTTTGCAATATTACGAATTTACATTATAAATTGGCTTCTTAGAAATATTTTTAACAATAAGTTATCATTGCCATGATATAAATCGTCTTATGAGGTAAAATCTTCCCTCGGATTCCTATTTACGATCTAAAGTTTATTTAAGCTTAATTATCGTCTCCATCTATCTACACGGACGTATTTATTAAATAATATTACTATACATGAGCACATTATTCAGTGTTTACATTGTTCAATGAATGTAATTGTATTTGTAAAATGTTTCTTTTGTTTATCTTTTTGAGAGTCACCAATTATATGATTGATTTGAGTGGCTTCATATTAACGGTCCTTAAATCATATGCGTTAATAAATAGGTAATAATCCATACAATGTTGGACGTATTATTGTTCTATATTAAAAGTGCAAAGAAAATAAAAGAAATTAATGCCTTTTATAGAAAAAAGATAATGAAAATGATTGAGGAGGCGAGAAAGTTCGATCAGTTAATATACACTGAGGATGAGCAGAAAGTCTTACGGGTTTGGAAGACCAACCGGAATAGAATAGTAAAGATACTCACAAGCAATTATATCATTTTGACAGTTTTCTATTTTGTTGTCGTGCTATTTACAAAAGATAAATTGCTTCCGTTTAAATTAATATTTAAACCGAATACTATATTTACTCCTTGGTAAATATTTTCTTTTAATACTATGAGCAAATGATAATTTTCTTTTTAATCGCGTAGGTATGAAGTAGCTTATATACTCGAGCTTGTGTTCTTTATGTGTGGTATGAGCGCTATGATAGCCACTGATACGCTCTGCGTGACTTTTATTTGTCAGACATGTATGCATCTTAAGATTGTAGAAGTCATGCTCAAGAATTGTGATAAAAACAATAAAGGCATAATTGCTATTATCAAGAAGCATGTAGAGATATTGGAATATGGTCGTGACGTTTGCGGAGAATTATCTACTAGTATTTTATGCCAGTATATTACTATGTTCTTTATAACATGCTTTGCAACTTTTACATGCCAATTAGTAAGTATTGTCAACAATAATTCATTTTTACTTTTAGCGATTTAGCTGAAAATTATGAACAGGGTCGTGTGGATAAAGTATTGGCTAAAATTGGTTCAAGGCGAAATCAAGAAATCGTTTGTAATTTTTTACTCACCTTATTTATTACCTATCCAATACATTTTCGAAACTTATTTTATACGGAGAATGATAATTTTTTTTAGGAAAAAAATGTGATATAATCGGTATCATAATTCATATACATATATATCCTTATTTTTAGTATATCTACGGGCAAACAATAGTGCAGAAACGGGAGAATTGGAACTGCATAAATGTCGTCGCTTTGGACTCGATTGCCGAACTTTGCCGCCCAATTCACCTTATTTGATTTATTAATTTATTCGACTAGCCATTGGTTTTCATTTTTGCGGCCCTTCCTGTTGCCATTAATTTTCTTCGCGAAAAATATTATCAGACCCTTATGAGAATGTCAATAACATTTCAATCTACTCATTATTCCTATTCTCGATTTTATTTTAATTCAATCTCTCATAAATATTTGAATGCATATTATAGATGTCCAAGGACTCTGTAGATAACATCTGTTTATCGACATAATGATAATTTACATTATGTACATTATGTTAAGGATTTTTTGTTTTATTGCAATGATATCCATTGAGATAATGCTTGGAAAAATTTCAAAGCGTAAAAAAAATCGATAGTTATTTTACGAGGATTCGGTCATCAAAGGTCTGAAAATGCGATTTACCGAAGATAATGTTCATTTATTTATCCACATAAAGCAAAGTATTGCCTCGTATTCTAATGCCAACGAGTTTTTTTATTTTTTTTGATTATTTTTTTTAATGATCCTTCGAAGAACTGTATTGATTAGGATTTCTATTGATATTGCATATAGTATAATATAAATAAGTATAAATATTGACGATTGTAATAAAATTATAAATAAAAAAGATAAATTTATTATCTTAATTATAGTAATTATATCAATATAATATTATATTAAGATAAATTGTAAGATATATTAAGATCTCGTTGTATAATAATAGTAAAATTGAAATCCACATAGTTTCAATTTATAAATAATATGAATGATATGAATGACTCCTTGCATAATTATAATAGACTTTTGCATTCGCTGTAAAAATTTCGTAATATCAAGATCTGAACAATAGTATTGTAAGACTTATACATTTTGTTATTTGATAAATTTATAAAATGCATTTGATTTATGAGAAATTAAAAAAAAAAATAGAAAGAAAGAAAAAAAAAACAATTACAATAAGATAAGATTATTATTGATAAAAATTTGAAAATTCAGATTTCAATTCAGTTCAGAAAGTTACAAAACAAAAAAGACGTTAAACAATGCATTTTCTTCTTAAATCTAACTTACTTTATAAGCTTACATTTACTACCATACATTTCTATTTCTATTTCAGACGACTATACCAGCTATGAGAAATAAAATGATATGGGTCTCGTTGATGATATATTTTTTGTTTCTTATCACTTGCGTAGCAGGAGAACTGGTAACATCGATCAGTGAAAATATTGCAATCAGTCTGGCGCAAAGTAAATTCGTCAGTTACGACGAAAAGGAAGAGACTCGTGATATTAATAATATGATCGTGTTTATAATAATGAGAGCCCAACAGCCACTGAAATTAAAAGTCGGTACTTATGGTAGAATAAATTTACAATTCTACACTTCCACTTTTAAAAACATCTATTCTGTTATTATGCTGTTAAAAACTGTATATAACTAAATGAGTTGCATCTATATAGTAAATCATGTATTATAAAATTTCACATTTAACCTTTCAGTGAATATCAATAAAATTATTGAATATTTATTTTAATTGTTATTTGTGATTTTTTTTTTTTTTTTTTTTTTTTAATAAAAAATTTTTAATTTTTTTTTTTTTTTTTTTTTTTTTTTTTAAAAAAAAAAAAAAAAAAAAAAAAAAAAAAAAAAAAAAAAATCCATTTAATAACACTGATAACATCAAAGGTTCAATTAAATCAAATGAAATATTGAATAATATTTCAACACAGTCAATGTAATAGATAAATACATTTCTATTAATTTACCAAACATATTATTATTATTACTGTCATCTGTATATCACTACCACTACCACCACCACCTCAACCATCATAAGCATCATTTTTATTATTAATATTAATGTTATTGTTATTATTGTTACACAGAGCAGAATAATTTGTCGGGCATCTATTGTGTAATTCGATGATAGATGGATATGTTCGTCTATCGACACTCTGGTTAACGATTTTAAGTAAAACTATCGTTATTGTTCAATCGCTTCAGCCCATTATACATTAATAATAAAGAAGTACATACTTGCGCACAGCGAGTCTAATCGATTTTTATTGATATTACGGCGCACATTATTATCTTTCGGCACTGTATTTAGTAGAAAACAATGCATTTATAACGTTACAATTACAATTTTTTTTAATACTTTAAGAGTATTCTTACAGATTATTATTTATTTTATAGTAAAAAAAAAAAAATAAATAAATAAATAAATAAAATAAACTTATCTGTATACTTTGGCATAAAATAGATTTTTTTATAATATTTTAAATAATTGTATTTTATTGAACGATGGTTGTACAAGGTTTTTATTGAAAATTGTATGAGATAGTAAATTATTTAGTATGTAAATATTCCAGATCATATAAAAACATTCAAATAACTACAAACTTTTATTAAAACTATTAAAATGCCAGATTCAGCATATTTGAAATATGGAAAAGTAATTAAATAAATATATAGTCTCAAATAATAAATACACCACACTGCTAACGAAGCTTTATACAGAGCTTTATTTATTAATAATTAATTGACAGTTTAATTACTTTTATATCAATTGCAACTCTCGAGAAATCAAATCAGATATTTTTGCAATTTTAAGTGTACTAATTAAAATTCACTTGTGAATGTTGAAATTAACTATTTCTCTATCCCTTATAGTTGAAATTATCAAAAGATACTCATTAATGAAGTCATTTTAACTCAATATTTTAATATCATAATTCAATAGTTCTATTTCAAGTTCTATAAATTTGTATTTATGATATTGAGTAGGAAGGAAATCTTTACATGCAATTCTATAATTTTGACACTTTTGCATCTCTATTGAATTGTATCAACAAATCATTTATTAAATTAAGACCTATTAATAATTTATAAATTGTTTATTTTGTCTATTTTCTCGATTCTGCTTTTATCAACCGTTGTATGGACATGCAAAGATATCGAAATAAAATGGTAAGATTCGGCAATGTTTTAACCTCGTTTATTTTCCAATTTATTTTCCATCCAACTCTTTGACAATTTAAATATAATGTTTAAATACAAGTTATTTTTTATATTTCTGATATTATATTTAATTGTCATTCATTTTCTCTAGTTTATTCACCAAGTAGATACTTAGATGTTTTTGTTTTAACAGGGAATTTTATAATGGTATTCGTTTTCGAATAATTTCTAAATTAACACACTGACTGATTCTTCTATATAAATTTTGAAAATCTTTTCTCAAATGGCAAATCGATAATTAAATTTCATATTCTATGGATATTTAAAGCGATACGACAGTTTAATTTTTTTGTTTTTTTTTTTTCAAGTCCATCTCAATTAGTATTTTCGAATTTCTTCTGAGCATATCTTGCATATTGTCACTTTGAGCTTAAACAATCGTTTATAGTGGACGAGTAACTTTTATCGGATTTTTCTGAGCGAAATATTCTAGGAAGAATTTTTCTTCGTACGTGTTATCTAAACTATCCCAAAATACATTATATATATATATTCTCTTATTTATTTATAATACCTTTTTTTATTATGAAATATTCGATAATTGAGAAATATAGACTACCACTTTTCTTGATATAGAATAATAATTGTCATGGGATGACACCAATACCATAGTGTCATTTGACTTATATGGCAGACAGTATTTGCCTAATTTCGCATAATTTATTATTAATTTACTGTACTTTTAAATTCGTCTACACATCATTTTTTAACTTATTCATATTATTTATTATTTAGATATATATATATATATATATATATATATATATATATGAGCTTTTTTTATTATATAAACTTATTAATTAAATACATGAATTATTTATATTTATTTATATTTATGCATTGAGGTTGCACAATAGAAACAATATTGATCTATCTGACGCCGATGATCAATTTACGAATTCTATCAATTAGCATTACGCGGATGGTTTTTAAAGCGATAAAGTTTATTAGATTTTTGTTTTCGATAAACAAATAATAATTTTAAATATATTTATTTATTTTAAATGATCGGAATATTTGATTATTATATGGCATGATTTTAAGTCAATAGCTATAAATATTTTGCTCAACTAAATTGTCAACATGTTTTTTTTCCCTCAGCTGCGAGGATTTGATTTAATTTTCTTCTTGCAAACCGTTTGCTACAATTAAAAATTGTAAGAGAAATTTTCTATTCCCAATAGTATATAATGCGATTTACGTTACTTCATTCATTAAAACACATAACATTAAGTTTCATTTACTTCTTTACTTATCTAGACTTGTATTAAATATGAAAGCTATCGCATATTCTCCGATCAATTAATTATTTACAAAGTAATAAGACTACAGACTAGATTTCTTTACAGCATCAGTTTTCAATAAACAGGATAATATTCTGTCTCATAAATATTATCAATAAACTTATCGAATATGTTCCGAAAGACTTTACTCTTTGCTGTCGTGTACGTAAAATCCGAGTAAAAGGACAACAAAAATTACTATTATCACAAATTTTTTCTATTGTCATAATTCGGAGATTAAAGTCGCAACGAATATTCCGGCTAATCATTGAAACCAATGAACTTTTTCAATCGGCAGCATCTGAATTTTCTATTTATTGCAATTTATCTAATTAAGGTGACAATCAACTTTCTAATCATCTATGAGATATATCGACGAATTTCCAGCATAAAATTCTTCCTGCAATAATTAAATTATATCAATCTTGTATAAGTAAGTATATACCTAGAAAAATAATATATTGTATTTAGGAGAAACAATACATTGCGTTGTATAGGGAATATATATATATATATATATATATAATATAAGGCATTTTCAGAGTATTATTAAGCTTGACTATTATCGAGGAACGTTAACAATCACAATTGTCATTACAATTTAATAGCCTTCGTGAAAAGAAAAAAAACGATGTATATTATTTATAAATTAATTAATCGCCAATATATATTTACGTGTCATGTGTAATATTGAAGAATTTGTTATGTTCGTGTGTAAAATAAGTGAGAGATATTATTGAATCGTAAGTAAAAAATGAACATTTTCACGACAATGCTCCGTCAATGATCTTTAATAAATTCAATAATCCCTCTTGTATTTACTTACACGGATTTATCCGACAATCGAAGCAAATCACGCCATTTGGTTTTTTGTACATTAATATAGGCATCGAGCGCCACCTGTTTTACTGAATTTTTAAAGACGTCTTTTTAATTTTGGGTTATCAATAATTATTCATATCGTTCGAGATGGGTGTAGTAGAATTTTATATCCTATATTGTAAGAATAAGTAAAGTAAACAATTCTGTGACAACCTAATATCTCAAGCCTTAGTTTCAGGTAGTAACGGATTCATAAATAATATCTAAATATAAAAAATGTAAATTACAAAATGTTCATACAATTTTTAATAAAAATAATAATTGAATCGACAATTTATTTCTTATTACTTGATAAATAAATTTGTTGCGTATTTCTAATTGACGAGAGATACAGACTTTTTTTTTGTATGGGTAAATTTATGTTACGAAAAGTATTAATTTTGAATTATTATTAACGAATTTGTGGCATTTTACGAACGTTAAACGATACAGATTTCGATTCGGTAATTTTTATCTTCGCTTAAGTTGCTTGATTTTTCTTGCCAGAGAGCCAACATATAATGTCATTAGCAAAACAATAACACATATTCTTCTTCAAAGCTTTTATAAGATTATCGAATATTGTCAAAGTATACGCTGCTAATTATTTACACTGCTGTCATTATTTCTTTAGCTTTTGAAGGTTAATCCAATGCTAATTGTGTGTGTAAGTCATAGATTTGTATGCAAATTCAATATTTACATAAAATTCTTATTATTGTTATTGTTGTTGTTGTTGTTGTTGTTGTTGTTGTTGTTATTATTATTATTATTATTATTATTTATAGCGCAAATAAATTTTTGGTAAAGCTTGGCATGAAATGGGCATAAGATTAATGCTATTTTGAATAATATTTTATTAAACGATGGTTGTACAAGTTTTCCATTGAAAATTGTATCAAATTACAAATCATTTAGTCGGTTAGCGATATTCTAGATTTATATAAAAAAAAAAATTCAAATAAAAAAAATAATTAAAATAATACCAATACCACTAATATTAATAAACGAGTCACGTGCTTTAATTCATAGTGCATACACATAATTAGGAGCTTATAATGTCCGGTAATTGCAATCAACTGGTTGCTATACAAGGAATGTTAAAATTTTACCTTTTTTCAAGACAGTAAAATAAAACTTACTCTAAAAAACTTTATTGCATTTGTCATTATTTAATAATATCTATAAGAACAATAATTACTTCTTTACCACTAAGGTAGTTTCTTTAAAATTCATAAAAAATAAAATAATGTTCGTATCTAAAATTACCATCCTAATTGGTGTAAAGTTTTTTCAACGTCTCCAAATACTGCTATTGGATTTTGTTCGCCATTAAACGTATAGACCAGCCCCAATTTTCTATAATGTTCGATAATAGGCATTGTATCTTTAACATAAGTTTGATGTCGCTTCTTTAACGATTCTAAATTATCGTCGCTTCGTCCACTTCCTTTGGCTCCTCTGTGCAAACATCGTGTTGTACATGTTTTTTCGCTGCACTCAATGAACAGAACTCCATCTACATACACGTTATTAGACATTTGCTGAAACAAGCAAAGTATTATTAAAATTTTACCAATATTATTTATTCTCTGACGATTCTTTATAGACTGTTTATTAATAGTTCAAACGTTCGCTTGGCACAATCGACCACGATACCATACAGATTACAATCGATAAGATCTTTAATAGCATCGATTAATCATAAAGACAGTCTTATTTAATATAATATCAATTACTCTATCAAAGCAAAAGTAAAACAAACAGAGGCTTCTCTTAATATTACAATTTTAGATTAATCAAACTACTCTCTGTCATACTTAGCATACATACTCATTCGCTCGCTCGCTCTCTCGCTCTCACTCTACACATGTTTCTATTTTGATAATCTCTACTATACAAGCTCTGCTTAAATAACAGCTTTATTATAAACATAAAATTGCCTCGACAGCCAATTTTAATACCTGATTCCAGCCCTGAAGATTATCTTGATTTCTAGGGAATCCATCGATCAGAAATTTATTGTTCGGAGACTTTGATGTTTGCATCGCTCGGTCCAGCAAACTGCAAGTTATCTCTACGGGTACTATCGTCCCGTTACTGATGTGAGACTCAATGAGCTCTCCATACTGTGAGCCAGGGTCCGCACGTTCCTCTCGCAGCAGATCCCCGGCCGACAGATGCACGTAGCCGTGTTTTTCAATAATATTCTTGCAAACGGTGCCCTTGCCGGCTCCAGGACCACCTAACACGAACAAGACTTTGGGCTTATCTACCGTTGACATTGCCAACGCACGTAAACTACTCAGCATGGAAAACCGTACTGACGATTGCGAGCATTCGAGGTGGAGTTGAAGAGTAGCGAGCCGACTTTTCGCAGCTTAATTATCCGATTATTCACCGAAGCCAAACTCATCAATAACGAACTCTTGACAACATGACCGCCTTTCGGAGCAGCTCTCTCTCTCTTCGCCTCTTGTTTGTGTGCTCTTGTTTTCTTTTTGTTACGTATTTGTAATTGATATTGTTAATCGGGGATAAGTGTGCGGTGACAGTGACGTGAAGTCTTGCGTGGCCAGTGCCGTATGTACCATCGTAGGCTCGCACCACGCGTCCGCGACCACATCGAGAGATGCGCACTCGCTTGCGCAGCGCGACCACCGATGACGTCACGGGACACTCGCTCGCTCGCGTGGCCGTGGTTGACCGGGGGGCTGGGGTGGTGGGGATCGTAAGCCCGGCCGGCTAATCATGACCGCCGTTCGCCTCCCTCTCCTGCCGCTAGGCTCCTTCCCACCGGGTACAACGACGAGCTTACAACGTCGTTACATTGGCGGCTCGGTGGACTGTACCGTGCGCGCGCGAATCCCCACGTAACCTCGTACGGGCAATCGGAGAGCGAAATTCAAAATCGTGGAAACGCGGTCGTTGGCCCCAACTCGTGGCTAATTTATCGCGAGGTTTTGGACAACCGATCGATGATCCTGGTCGTGGCAATATTCGAGGGACCATTGCTTATTGGACATGGGATATGAAGAATTTTACATCCTTGGCTGATCTTTCAAGCGCACATTCCTCCTCTCCCCTACATTCAGGATATCATTTACCTCGGTTGGCTATGACTTTATACTACCAATAGAATCCAAGTTAACATTGTTTTTCTCGGACAAACAAAATCGTAACAAAATATCCTAGCATTATTATCGTCACTTAGATAATCGTTTAATTACGTGAATTAATTAGCTGCGCTATCGTACTCATACGCTATTGTAATCAGCCTTGGGGATGAATGGATTATGATTTATTAATTATCGACGCTGATTTTTTTTTTTTTTTTTTTATAGCAATAATCATATTGCCGAATCGCGGTAGGATGAGTATCGAGCCAAGGCCTTATAAATCCGTGGCGCCCGTTTCACTCTGCGGAATGTAGATAAAAGGAGCCAGACGACCCTTCACGCTCCGCAATTTCTACAATATTGGCATTCAAATTTAGCGGTAAATTTGAAGTTTCGTGCGCGCGCTAGCGCGCCCTACTACGCGTGCATATTTGCTGAAATAACGCAAGTGCAAATTAAAAGAAAGAAAAAAGAAAAGAAGAAAATGAATAAACATTGTATTGAATTGTCGTGTGAAGGAGCGAGGGTAGATGCATAGACGATGTTTATTGTATAGACGAACAATTTCATAAGAATTCAATGGATTTACTCGCAGGCATATAGATTTTTAATGCCGTGAAGAAAACTTATATAAAAAATAAATAATATGTTTATCGCTATTGTGTAATTATAAATGTGTCAATGGAGGAACCTTGGATTTTTTTTTCATCATTATTATTGTGATCTGTGTATTAAAGCACAATTTAAGCCTTTTGCAGTTTCATTAACGCCTGCTAGTAGAAAATTTTTATATCGAATACAATTATTTTAAACATTTTAACTTGAAAGCTTTTTGAAATGTGCAAACAAATTTTCATCGATAAAGGTTCACAGTTCTGCAGTTTTATAGATTAATTAATAATGAATATTACACCTTATAATTGGATATATATATATATTCTCACTCAAAATTATCAGGAATCTAAGTGAACGAGTGACTTAAATCATACGCGGTGAATCCTTGCGAAGAATCCTTATATATTTAAAATATTGAATAATGGTTAAACATTCGAAATAACTATAAATATTTATATAAAAATTGTCTTAACAAATTGTAATTTTAGGTAATTAGTTGTATCATGCTCTGCTAAGTTAATTATTAGTTGTCAATTCAAGTTATCACGTGCACAGATCAGTCAGAGTAAAGATTTAATAATTTATAAAAAATATCATCATTATAATATTTATTACGAATAATTATACGACTCTTGCTAATAGTTAATCCTATAAAAGTATATCGAATAATTATTATTATTATCAATGTCTTTTCGCGTGGAAGATTTTTTCGAAGATTCTTTTCATCTTCTAGAGATTAATTCAATGCATTTTAATTAAAAAAAAAAAAAAAAAAAAAAAAAAAAAAAATGTAATGCTTATTTCAATGTAATATAAACGATTGATATAATAGCAGATTCATTAGGATTAACATAGAATTATCCTAACTGCAGAAGAAATATTATTATAGGGAAGATAAGAGAAAGCACAATAATGATGTAAATCTCGTTGCTTATCTCTATGAAAATTGTATTTGTTCAATGGCATTTTCATTCTACATAAGTAATTCTACAATTTTGTTCATTCTTTCATCAACTATTTCGATTGAGATATAATTGAGATAATGTATTAATCAGATATAAATTAGTAAAATTAATTTTCATTGTATATATATATATATATATATATATATATATATGTTGTTTTTGTTTTTGTTTTTGTTAGTTAAATAGATAAACAAAATTTAAATGCAAACAAATTATTATTAAATTATTCGTCCAAAAATAGCTGATTTTTTAAGTTATTTAGCTGAAGTTTAAAATGTTTTATTCTTTTATGGTTTTAATTATATATTAATTTTTAAATGTTTGCAGAGAGACGTAATTTTTAGCATTTTCGATATTCTCTTCGTTCAAACAAATGTCTTTACTTTATTACGTTCTTATTAAGCTATTTTATCCTCATTTATATTAATAATTCTTTCATTCGAAAACCAATCATTTTTACATAATGCACTATTTCCTACGATTTTATTACATTTCCATCCAATATTATCTTCTTTATCTACTTTAGCGTACCCCTCCCCCCCCCTCTATCGCTCTCTCTCTCTCTCTCTCTCTCTCTCGTTACTATTATAATTATTATTGTTTGTAAGCCTACATGACTTCGTCGAATGTAAATTATAACATTTTTAATTGATAAAGGCAAAGTGATTGTTGCTCGGATAATTATTATAGGGTGTGGTAATAATATAGTATGGTATTATTTTGAAACTCTATTGTGATTATTAGCTATAGTAAATATATTATTATTATCTATAGCGCTTATTAGTGGCATTAGACTAGTTTTCATTTTCATTGGTTTCTTTAGTCATTTAGATACGTACTGCAAGATGTTGCGAATTTATAAATGAATAGACCGCATGAAGTGTGAAGTCGCGCAGCAGTTTTTATCTGATCTTTTTTTATTATGATTATAGAGTTTTAATGAAGATTATTTGAAATGTTCGGCTTAGCAGTGTCGAATTTAATTACAATTTTTGTACAATTGTGCAATTATTGAGTCACATTGCACTTTTGTATCATATACAAATCTACGCTAGTATATTGAACATTCAATTATGTAATCAATAATATTAGAATCAGTATTAATATATTTGAAGGCGAGGGTATATTCTCTTTTATTTGTTCGTCTAATAAAGTCACGTATTATTATTTCAATAAATATTTAATACTTTTGTGACTTTTTAGGTTAGAAGTGATTTATTTTGATTATCAATATTTTTTAGAATTTCACGCAGATCATAAGGTTTTATTGAATCTATAATATCAATTACATTTTTTCTTGATTCTGACTAAAGTACAAGAGATATTTTCATTTATAATTATATAATATTCTATAGAATAATCTGTACTTATTACATTGAATAAGGCATGTTCCATTAAAGAATTATTTTTATAAGACTTATAAATGAATGGATATTTATGAAAAATGATTCGAGTGAAATTTATATGAGAATCTTTGCGTGAGTTTTGTTTAAAATGTAATTTATTAGCATATTTAATGAGTAATAATGTTTATTTGTAAGAGTTATGAATTTTAGAATCTTGAGTATATAATGATTATCATTGGTAATTACCAACGTTTGACATGTATTACAAGAAAACTAAATCCTTTTAATTACAATTTAAAATTTTATTGCAAAGATGATATTTATATTTATAAAAAGATTCACGCTTCAATAACAAATACTTTAAATAATGTGCAAGATAAAAATGAATATAATAAGTCAGAAGAAGTGTGTAAAGACATACCTTTGTCGAAATCTACCGGAAAAAATAACATATTAGAAAAATTAAATTTCTTCAATACAAATTCCAATATTGCATCGATATTAGTTAGTAAAGCGCCTTTAAAAATACAGCCATACATGAAACTTATGAGAATAGATAAACCTATAGGTAAATATTTATATAAGTTAATATATTATTCCAACACGTTTGAATTATCAATCTCTTATAACTGAATATTTATTTTAATAAGGCACGTGGTTATTGTTTTGGCCATGTGGATGGAGCATAGCTATGGCTGGTCCTGTAGGAGCATTTCCAGATCATAGAATGCTAAGTCTTTTTGGATTAGGAGCCTTTATTATGAGAGGTGCTGGTTGTACAATAAATGACATGTGGGATAAAGATATAGACGAAAAGGTAATTATAATTAAATTAAATTGTATAATTATTATATTTTAGAAACTACTAGTACTGATAAATCTATTAATTTATTCTCTTTGTGTAGTTCATTGAATATTATCGCGTTATTAACTTTTTAAAGTTGAATTATGACAAAATTTAATTAAGATTAGTGCGGAATAATTTTACTTTGTATGACAGAACAATTGTTAAGTCTATTAGATTGGATAAATGGACATATGATTTTCTAGGTTTTTAGGACAAAAAACAGACCTTTGGTAACAGGAGAAATTAGTCAAATGCAATCTTTGGTTTTTCTTGGTGGTCAGTTAAGTCTTGGACTTTTAATTTTACTGCAACTCAATTGGTATAGTATTTTTCTTGGTGCAAGTTCCTTAGGTAATTATCAGTGCCATTAACGTTGCAACAAATAACATAAAAATATTTTCAAAACTCCTAAAAAATTTGTTGTTTCTCATAAAATTATTTATGAAAGTAATTATAAAGAAAACAAATTTTAACAATATTTAACTATTTCTAGGTTTAGTAATAATTTATCCTTTCATGAAACGAATAACATATTGGCCTCAATTGATATTGGGAATGACTTTTAATTGGGGAGCCTTGTTAGGTTGGTCTGCAATTAATGGATCTTGCAACTGGTCAGTTTGTTTACCTCTCTATGCAGCTGGAGTTTGTTGGACTATTTTATATGATACAATATACGCACACCAGGTAACACTTTTTACATAAACGTCGATCATACTTATATTTCTTCTAATGTAAAACTGTTGATTTGCATTTTCTTTATTTTAGGATAAAGCCGATGATCTTTTATTGGGTATAAAATCAACAGCCCTTAAGTTTGGCGATAAAACAAAATTCTACCTCTCGTGTTTTGGCTCGGCTATGGTATTTAATTTAATTATTTCTGGCTTTTATGCCCATCAAACTTTTCCATATTACACCGCTGTTGGATTAACTGGTATTCATTTATTTTATCAGGTAAAAGAATTTCTTGCTTTTAATTAAAAATTTACTCAGTTTTCTTATTATTATTTATTTACAGCTTTATTCAGTGGATATTTATAATCCAAATAATTGTGCCAAAAAATTTATTTCTAATTATAAAGTAGGATTTATATTGTTTGTTGGCATTATTTTAGGAAATTTAATTAAAAAAGCAGAAAATCATGAATTATCAGAGAGCCAATTTGAAAAAAATTGACAAAGGGAATATTTTGTCAAATATTACTGTTTCATTGTAATAAATTGTACAAATGTAAATAATTCAAAATTTTTAAACAGTTAAAATAATTTTATTTGGCTGATTAAAATTTCCATGTATATGATCAGATTTTCAACAGATTTAAAGTACACTTTTCCATCTGTACTTTTGTATATTTTTGTTTATGGCTAAAAAAATGCTAGTCGAAAGAGTAGGTACATTCATATAGGTACAAAATTTGATACAAAAATATGTATTATTGTAAATAATTTTAGAAAGAAATCATACCAAAGCACTTTCTTTCCATATTGTAATTAAAGTGTAAATTAAAATTAATTAGAATACATGAATTAAAAATAATATCATTGTAGTATTTTTTTTTTAAGACTCAATAACATCCATTTCATTATTGCTATCCATACTTTGATTTTTACTTTCAATAGGAATGTCACTGGTATTAATAGACTTTATATTATCATTGTTTGGATCAATAACTTCATTCTTTTCAATAGTTCTGTTTATTTCAATATTTTCTTGATCCACTATTTGTGAAATACTAACATCCATTTCTTCATTTATTTTATCTGTTTTATCAATCTCATTCGTTTCTTTCTCTTTATTTTCCTTGCGTTTTTTTATAGCTTCTTGATAAAGTTCTTCAGTTAACAATTTTGCTCTTGTTTTGTCTAGATGTTTTAGATTAGGTAAAACAATTGCTATATATCCACCAAAATGTGGTTCTTTTTTTAGTAATTCGGGATTTTCAATTAATCTTTCATTAACTTCAATAAGCTTTCCTATCATGCAACATTTGATTGTATACGTTGAACCATCGTCGCAAGATAGATAGCAAAGATTAGAATTTGATTGTAAAGGCTGAGCTCCGTGCTTGGATTTTCCAGATACTTTATTTTTCGTTCTGTCCAATTTATCACTAACCTTAAAATTACAACTTTTTATTGTTTTATTCTCTTCAAATATTGTATGACTTGGCGCTAGGCTAATCATACATATACGATTGCTGTGTATTCTTATACAAATATCGTCACCTGGTTTTTGTACATCCATCTGATAATACGGTGTTAAGTACCGTTCAGTTACAGATGGAAAATATCCATCAAAATCAGTTTCCTGTAACATATCAGATGCATCCATTTCTAAGGGATATATAAATCCCTCCTCTGGGATATTTTGATTCATATTAAATGCAGCTTCTTCGTCATCTATATCGTCATCTACATCGTCCTTACTTTGAAATAATTTAATTTTTTTATTTGTAGGCTCGTTATCATTATTAACATTTGTCTTATCACTTTTATTAATTTCTACAGTTAATTCATCAAATTCTGATTTAGTTTCTACTTTACTATCCATACTGTATCTTAATTTATTATTAATATGTAATGTTTATGAACATATATCAATACAACTCTTTAATAATTTACAATTATTAAATTTATTGATAATTAATTATTAACAATGTTTTATACTTCTGTCTTATATATATTTAAGATTTTTTATTCTTGATCAGAATAATTTTTAGTAATTTCAAAGTATTTTAATAAATTGGCTTTTCGATTTGTTTACATATATTGAAACTGGAAAATGAAAAAGAATTTCATTAAAAATATCGACTTATTAAATTCTGTACTATTTATATAATTTTCTTTGTAAAGATCTTTGACAATAAATTTCACAAATCTTATACAAAAATATGCTGTACAATATAATATTAATTATATATTTTAATCAAGAAGGAATTCTTTTACATTATTAATATATACATATATCGTTCACTTGCTTATTATAAATTAAATATTTGGTAAATTATAAAATAGTAATAACCTAACTTTTCTTAGCACGATTAGCAAAAAAATGTTTGATGACCCGATAGACTACGGATTAATGTTAGAAATAAAAAGTCAAAATATTCAAACTCTAGATGGAGAATATAATATTGTTTTACATGAATATTGAATTCACCAAATTTATAAGTTTGTTGACTTTTGTATATGCGGGAAATACAAATGTTGCACAAAACTGCAGTAAATCAACAAACTTTGTAAGTAGTGAAATAATAATGTTTTCATTAAATATAGAAAAATAGGGTATTAATGATTATATAAGCAGTATATTTAGAGGCGAGACGATGAACGAGAAAATAATCATTTTAATTTGTGGTGGGGAAGAAAACTAAATTAATTACGCTTATAAATTATGTTCCAACGACATTATTAAATTGAAGTATAACAATTCTTAAATTGCGTAGTGTTGTTAGAAAATTAATTGTACGGTGTAACGAATGCATGCACAACATATATAACGAATATATGTACATAACAAATAGTAATTTAATAAAACTATTATTCTCCTCCTATTGGACTTAGAAATTTTAACGCATTAAAATACACATGTATATATATATATATATATATATATATATATATATTGACTTGGTATTATTGCAGTTTTCAGGGAAGAACACTTCTTTATTCTCTCTGAATTTTCATTAATGAAAATTTATTATTGATTTAGAGTTTCACAAAAGTATAAGAAGAAATATGACCGCGTGAGATTTGAAATGATAGTACAAGTTGCAGCTAAAACAAGTTAAATTTAACAATTTGGTAACCCGATCGTAAGGGCAATTAGAAAAAAAGCATTAAACAAGGGATGAACGACTGGTATAATCTGCCTCTATGTGATTTACTTATATTTAATAATGAATAAGATGAGCCTGATAGATTTGTAATTTAAATCACATGTGTTCGAAGAAAAACGAGTACGAACTGTCTGCTGTATTTGACTATAATTTAGGATACAGGAATTGGAACCGAATATGTTGAATAACTCGCGAGTCCCTATTATTCTCTACATTTTACTGAGAAAAATTGTATAAAGAGACGTATCCCGCTCAAATAAAATTTTCTCTTCTACTTAATTGATAATAATTTTATCCCCAATACCATTTGAAAACTTTAAGACGATTTATTCCTTTGTTCCTTTCAGCTTGCCATCCAATATTCCTTTTCCACTGCATTATGATTTACGAGTAATATTTTCGCGCGTTTACAGTGTTAAAGAATTGGACGAGGGAGAGTTTGTTTACGAATTGTGCACAATATTTAAATTTTAATAATAATGGACAGGCGTAAATTACAATCCAGAAATGTATTGCACAAAAAACTTTATTCCTCAAGTCAGACATCAGTGAACGTTGCTTCAAGTTTGGCAAAAGAGAATATTATTAGGTCTGCGAGTGCGGTAGATAGCCGATTTATATCCCGCAAACGTAAAAATTCAGAGGATGAAGATGAAAAGAAAAATTTATCTCTCAAGTCTTCTCGCATGACGCCTGAAAGTGTTAGGAAAAAGAAACGTAATCATATTATTGATGATGATAATGATGATGATAAGGATGATGATGACGATGATGATGACGATGACGACGACGATAATGATAATGACGATAGCGATGATGAAAACGATCATGATAATGATGACAATGATAACGATAGTGATAACGACAGTGATAATGTTAAGAAAAGATGGAATAATATTTTTCCGATGCGTCTGTCAATGTCAAAATTACACGCTAAAGGAGAAAAACATAACAAGCTTTCAAAACCAATCAAACCCAATTTTACTAAAAAATTACAAAATAATTTAAATTACAATGATACAAAAGAAGAAAGTGATTCGAGTGGTGGATCATATATAAGAGGAATGTTGGAAGCATTGGACAAAAGCCCTTCAAAATTGAGTCAAAGTTCAAACACTTCCTTTGATAAGTATCGCAAACCTAATCTGAGAACACCTATTCGTTCTAAGCTTAAAAAATCAGCATTAAATTTAACGATTGAGAGATATAAAGAGGCAGCTACTAAAAGTTCACAGGAATCGCTTACTGGCTCACAGATCAAAAAATTAACTTTAAATAAATCGATGGAACAAAGATCGAAAAAGAATAATGATTTGGATAATGAAGAAAACAGTTATTCTCTTGAATCAGATGCATCGGTAGTAGAAAATGATTTACAAGAAATTCCTAGTCTATCTCAGACAAATCAAAACAATCACGACGATATTGACACAAGTCCTGTTAACAATTACAGCAGCAATGGAATAATAAAATCACCAAATTTTAGCAATTTAAGAGATAATGAAAATGTAGAAAAACGTATGAATAATATAACCATGAGAACAAAAAAAACTTCTAATAATAATGATAATAAATTTACAAATTTTATTAACGAAGTAGGAATTACCTTATGTCTTGGCGATAACTTACATATTGCAAGTAAATATTTCATTAGCATTTATTCTTAATATAAATCTTATTATTTTTATTCTTATTAATATTATATTTTTAATAATTATAGACGATGACCCTAGAGAAATTATACAAAAAATGAAAAACATTTTATCTTCAAATAATTTGAAAATAGATGAAATTGTTAAATCATGGAATAATTATATAAATGATGAAGAAAATCTGAAAAAGACTTTATTAGAAATGAAAATAGAAACTGCCGAAGGAATAGGAATTTGCTCAAAAGCTTTATCTCTATCACGATTTTTACTTCAAATTCCTCAATTGCAAATTAAAATATTTGAAAGTTTATTTACTAAACTGATCGATGCTGTCATCACAAGGTGGATAGCTAGTCATCTTGGTTAATTGAAAATATTATATAACATACAAATTTAATGTTTTTATGCTTTAAGTGATTCATCCGACGATGCACCATGGGCAGTTCAAATGTTCCAACAATTTAGATTTTTAGAAATTATAGTCGACTCGGACTTTTTGATAGCAAAACTCGAGGAACTATTAAGTTCTTCTCCTGAGTGGTACCAACGCGAAGTCATAGTTTTTATACCCGATATTATCACAGATACTCATCATCACGCCACAGCTGAAATGCTTATCAAAATTATGAAAAACAGTAGTGATTTGACAAATCTTATTTTAGACTGTATAAATAACTTAATATTGAGCAAGGAATATAAAGAAGAACTTAGAGAGCATGTTTTAGAATTACTAGATAATAGTATCGATAAGAAAGTACTTCCTGCTATTACAAGGTTTTTTATTTTTATTCTGTCATTTAAGTTTGTAATTTCGAATATTTATGCATTAAAATAAGATATTAATTGAATATTACTTTTAGGTTTATTCTTGATGCGTGCGCTACAGAGTCAATTGCATTAAAATCTTTAAATGCACTGAGGCTAGTTGATATGACAACTTCTGTTCAAAAAGAAATTGACGAATGCCATACAATTCAGATGTTTATGATAAATGCTATAAAAATAAATATACAACTTTTTAAAGAGACATCTCAAGCTGCTTTATCAATGATTAAAAATTGTCAGTCTGAAGCAGTACCTCTGGATATTATCATATTGATATTACTTTATGAGACAACAGTTGTAAAAAAGAAGATAATTGAAACAACTCTTATTTCTCATATTAAGGATGGTTATTATAAAGCAAATCTTCTCAATGCACTTTATACGGGACATAAGCAAGTTGTAAAAAATTTTCAACCGACTGCTTTGAATCTGGCAATTAATCTTTTGAAGGCTGAAAGCTCTGCTCATGTGGAGTTTGGAATCGAATGGTTACGAAATATTTTCATCAGTCAATCCGATACTTCTTATAAACAAAGAGAAGTGCTAGAAAAATTGCTCAATCTTATGGGTAATAAGAATAAAACAGTGAAAAATGCCCTTGAAGTACTCTGCAGAATGGCTAATGATGAGACGGAGCGTCAGTATTTTCAGCAACATGCAGGCTTTCTTAGATGTTTTTTAGAGAAAATTGATAATTTACAGTTCGATGAAGTAGCCATGTTGTATCATTTACTTCATGGATTGTGCACTCAATCAGAATTAATTTCAAATATTTTAAACGATGATTTAACTATAATAATGCAGAAGCAATTATGTAGTTCAAAAGTAATGTAAGTAATTCTTATCATCATAATACTCAATAATATATCATTGCGATATAGAGTTTCAATAAATATGTATATGGATTAATTATTTTTTAAATTACGCGATTTAAAAAAATTAAATATATTATTATCGATTAAATTTTTCTATATTTTGATAAATGATTATAATTGTCGTCTTCATTTTCCGTACAATAAAATACGGATATATTAATTCCGGTATATTATATATTTTCTTCTTGATTGTAATTGTTCATTTTTTTCGGTTTATAATCGAAATAAACTCGTATAATTATTATGAAAATTTGCTTTGAAAATATGTTCTTTTGATTTGATAGGTAAAAGCAAAATAGTATTTCGATTAGTTTCATTGTAGATAATTGTTATAATTAAAATAAGACTTGAGCATAGCTAGTGGCCCACGAAATTTTTATTTAAAAAATTACATACATTTTAAAAAGTATATTGACACAAAATTTTCTAACTTTAAATCTACTAATTATAGATAATTAATTAAAATAAACAGTATAATCTAATATTAACATTTTTCATAAAACAAATTTAATTAATTATCATTTAAATGACGCGTATATTATTATTATATATATCATGTATTAATATTTTTTAGAACTAAATGCAAAGGAGTGCTTGGAGCAGTAATGGCTATAAAACATTTAGCTGTTAATAATGAAACAAATGATCAAGCTTCTCAACTTCTCAGTAAGAATACTTTTTAATTAAATAATTTTAAAGCTTTATAAATTGTCGTAGTATTTTGGTTTATTGAAACTCTTATATCGACAATTTAAGGAAACAAATTAAACTGTTAATAATTACGTTGTGTCATCATTTTAGAAAAACGTACTTTATATAATGTTTACCATATTTAGATAAACGTTGAAAAATGCAGAAAAATCTAGAAATTATAACGTAAGAGTGAAAATGTGCGATATGGTGTTTCTGATATCTTAGACTATATACAAATTTTTTAACAATAATTTGCTTCCGTAATATAAATATTGATAATACATAAAAAAAATTGATTCGATGCATTTACAATTTTTAAAATATTCCATTAAAAATAAATTTTTCCCCTTACATAATCATCGTATTATATTTTCTAAGCTCATAAGTACGCATTACATCTAAGTAATAAAAAAATTTAATTTTTTGCTAATTCTAAGCGCTGTTTCCTCTTGAATTTCAAAAAAAAAAATTGGTCTAATTAATGTATGTCTTTGTTTGATTTTAGAAAACACTCTATATTGTTTGAAAAGTTGCGTAAAATCGCAAGCTTTGTTCTATGATCAATTAGGCCAAGTTATTACAAATACTGATAATATCGATGATCAATTTTTATCCGATATAACGAATTTTTTTGAAGACAATTTTATAAATAATTGCTTAGTTGAATGCAACAATGAGTGAGTAAATTTTATGATTGATTGTCTCATGCGTGTAATTGTTATATAATAATTTACAGCAATTGGAGATATTTTAATAAATATCTTTTTCTTCATTAATCATTTTAAATATTAATATAAAAATATGAAGTCGAAATTTTTTATTTAAATCTTTTTTTAATCCTTTGAGGAACAAAAATTTATGATTTATATTATTCTTTTTACATTTTTCAGCAACAATTTGGTACCAAAATTTGGTCTAAATAATGCTAATATGGTAGATAGTTATTACGTTCATTTTGGAAGTGGCAAAACTGGAGCTTTTGTACCTGTATTTTTCAAACTTTTACGTATTTGTAATTTACGTTTGAGTGGAAGCTTGGAAAGTATAAATGCTGTATTAGGTTGTTCAATTTTGATGCCAGAAGATTTGAATATGCCAGAGCCATCGACAGCAGACTATATTATACATTGCATAAATTGGTTTAGGTAGGATAATTTAGCACACTGTTTAACCACAATGAATTTACTAATTATTTGTAAAAGTGTCATAGAATATCCTAATTATTAATAAACGTACATTATCCATTTGTAACATAACAAAGCAAAACAAGAAAAGATAAAATTAAGTAACTATAGTAGCTAACGTCTAAATGAATAATAATAGTAACATTAATTAAAATCGAGAATGTGAGAATCGAGACGTTGATTAATGTTATTTAAAAATATATCGATTATTAATGATAATGTAAAATTTACAGAGAAATAATTGGAGGATTTGTAACGCAAAAAGAAACTTTGTTACGGGAGCAAGTTTTAAAGCGTTTAAACAGTTTGATGAATTTACAAGGTGAATTGGTCACGATATTATCAATGTGCGAAAGTCGATATCAACCACCACCGTGTTATTTTCATCATTTTCCCATTCCTCAATTTGTTAAAATGGACATAAAGGTTGGAAAGAAGGGAAATAAAAGAGGTAAAAAGAAAAAGAAAATAGAGGATGAAGAGAAAGATCAGTCGGATCTGACTCTAAATAGGAGTATATTATTACCAGAATGGGAAAATTGGGTAGTAGGATCGGAACTTACAATTAAAAATCCAGTATTTTTCCGACAAATGGATACAAAAGTAAATAAAAGAATTAAATTTTTATTAAAAATAAAATTATATTACAATTCATTATTATACATATAGCATCTTTTTAATACATTTTAGAATAAACATTTTTGTCTTTTTCTTAATATTTTTTATATATCGTTAATGTTTAAAAAAAAAAAAGAATAGATTTTTCTTTTATCAAATAAATTATTTATATTTTATTTCTAGATTATAAATCTTTTGGATACCAATATGGATATTGAATCATCTCAAACGTCTTCTGAAAACATTACAATAGCCCAAGTTTGTTTTATAGTCAAAGAACTCTTGGGTATGTTTAAGAATCAGTTGTCCGAAAGTTTTGTGAAAAATTTGATTCAGTTATTGCCAAAGATTTGTGCGAAATTAAAGCAAATCATAACTGATTTAAGAGAATGCGAAAGAGCTCACGAAAAAGAAGCTGTACAGTTACTTCTATGTCTTTTAATTACTTTATTTAGTTGGGATGAGTTCAAGAATGTTAAATATAATTTATTATTTTGTGGTGAGTATTGATAACGTATCTAAGGAAAAATATAAGCCATCACTTCTTCGAGACAGCTAATTTTTCTAATTTAAAATTACAATACATAAATAACTCTATCGTAAATTATTATATAATTTTAAGTAAATACTTGTTTTGCTAAAAATTTTCTCAAACATTCCCCCCCCCCCCCTCCCTTCCCTCCACCACTCTAATTTATGTTTTTGCCTAGATGGTCTTAGAAGCTTAATAGGAATGACGAATGAATCAGGCGCTTCATCAAAATCTCAGAAGGATCTTATCGCTCAAGCATATTCATATTTTGAATCATTAGCAGATATTGCAACTCAAATTTCGATAGCTGTTGCTCTTGTAAATATGTGCAATTGTCTAATGAAGCATTCGGTAAGCTTTATAGAACAGTCGAGAGAAAGACAAGGTAATGAAAAGAGTAAAATATATATTAAATAAAAAAATAAAAAAAAAAAAAAACAGTAAATAGGATATTAAAAATAAGTATTTTAGCAAAAATGGCTTTTGGCTTCTTAAATCTTGAATGGAACAATGAAACTCATGGAGCTCAATATAAAAATGCAATCAAGGAATTATTAAAAATGTGGTTAGATAACGAAGTTGATCCATTGGAAACGGTAAATTCAATTTTCGAATGGTTACCTATGGAAGTAGAGCAGTTTAAAGGGCCGCAATCACGTTTAAGTAGATTGGCTTCGATAACTAAGTCGAACTTCTATCTTCTATTCAAGCAATTGTTTGTTAGTCTTGTGAAAGGTGTTGATTTGTCTTTAAATTTAGCCGAAACGTAAGTTCAGTCTAATTAAGATATAAAATGTTCTTAATAAGCCTTCACATTATAATTATTTAATTATTACTTTCTAATTTTAGAGATCCCGAGCGGCTACAAGTATGGTTGAACGTTGCTACGTGCTTAGAGAAAATGGCAAATATATGCAAATCCAATAAAAATAATATATATTTAGTACTCTTTCTCCGATATACAACAATATTATATCAATTACTTCTTACTTCCGGTATGAAGCTGTTAGAAGCGAATATTAAATATCAAACAGAAAAAGTTTTAAGTGTAATAAAACATTTCCAAAGTATGTGTATTAAAAATTATTTTAAATATAAATAAATTTAAGTTGCGAATAATAATCTTGATATATGAATGTATAATCAATATTATTTTATAATCGATTTTAGTATCAGGAAGATTTTTAAGAGATATCTTTTGTACCGCCAGAAAAGATAAGAATGTAACACTTTTGAAATTAATACCAATTGCTAAGTCCAGGCGAGAAAAATTTATTTATAGAGTCAAAGGATTGTTGACTGCAAATAATTCTATTAGTGCATTCTGGATGGGCAATTTACTTAATAAAGATTTGGATGGTGAAGAAATTCCAACAGACGTATGATACTTGATGCATTTGTCATAATCACATTATAAAAGTCGATAGAAAAAATGAAAATTTTTAATTTTTAGTCGCCAGAGGATGTCACTACTGATTTAAACATAACAAATGAAAGTAACGCAAACGATAAAGAATCTGATATTTTTTACAGTGACTCGGATGAAGATGATGACGATGATAATTAAAATTGAAAATTGTTAATTTAGCAGAGTTAAGTATTATAATAAGTTTTGCTGTTATATTATGTACCATAATCAAATTTTTCTTTATCCGATGTTAAAATTTTCGTAGAAAAACAATTATGTTATATTACTTTCAACTAATTGTATACGTCTAATTAGTCTAAATGGATGTTGAAAGTCTGACGCTTCCAACTGCTATTTGCCTCTAAAGTTTCTTCCACAAAAGTTATTTGATAATTATCATCGACCAGTATAATACTATGAGTTCTAGTTCCGTATTTTGCTATTTCATGTCGAACGAATATAGAACTTAGTTCATTAAATGCTTGTGAAGATCGTTTTTTTAATTCATCATCTGGAAGATGCCTGAAAAAAAAAAAAAAGAAAAAGAAAAATAGTAGGAGGAGCAGTTTTACAATATCAATAATTTATATTAAATATTTTGGAAGACAAAATTTAGTATGTAGCTTGAGTAACACCTTTCTTCTAGCTTTAAAAATTGTATTAAATTCTCTATCAACTGCTCTTGCTGTAAGGTCGATGCATCATTAACAATTTTTTCAAAATTTTCTTTACCAATCGATACTTTTTTATATGGTTTTTCTATTCCACTATTCCCAAAAGCTAAAGTTTTGTCGCTAATGCGCATGGGTCCTGGGAAATTTAATAAACTATTCAAATAATAAACGCTACTGCTTCTATATGGAAAAGTATTTCTTAATTACATGGATCATCATCATAAATCATTAAAAGATATTTAAAGCTGTAATATCGTACCTCAAGTCAACCATGATAAAATTATATGGATTGTAAGCTTGTGTTTCTTGATTAATTTTGTGTAGATCGGTGGCATATTTTTCAGTAGACTCTGAATTGCTAAGATAATCTCTAATTAAAAAACCTCTTCCCTTGCCTACAGAAGATTTTGGTACACCGTTTAAGTTTAATATCACGCCAACTCGGCCAGTTTTATAATTAAGTGCCAACCAACTTCCACCTTCTCTTCCAGGTTCCATATCAATACCTCAATTAACGAAATAAGTCATGTATATTTAATAATTAATAATATTACACTGGCATTGCCATACACAATACACAATACACAATGTAATACACAAATTTGTTGTAAAATTTTGTTATAATTTTTAAATAAAATATTTATATAATTTTTATATGTAATTTTGCTCTTGTCATTTAACAACAAATTTGTAATAAAAATGCCTATGTTATATAATAAGCAAAGTATAATAATTTTAACTTTTTCTTTTTACAATTAAAAATGTAATTAGTACTAACTGATTATTAATTTGTATATTTATTTGTATCATTATTGTTTAATTAATAGTTATTTTATTATTCGTGAAATGTTGATATACGCTATAGTAATGTTTGTAAATTCATTTGTTAATGCCTGATTAAGCTGCTAAAGTACTACAGCACGACCACGAAAGAGAAAATTTTTCCTTTCTACTTAGTTAATTTCTCTCATAATAATTTATCGACAGTCGCTTCTGAAATCCCACGTAATTATTGCTGATTATAAATACCTCCGAGACATCCAGGATAGTTTTCCCAAAAATGCGCAGGGTTAGCTGGCCTCTCGTAATATTCGTCTCGATTTGCTATCAAAATTAGGCGGTAGCAACCGGTCGAAGGATTTGCATTTTGGTAAATAAATAAAATACACATGATGTAATTGCAAATTAAATTAAAAGTCGATCGCGTGAATTTGGAATGAATTTTTCGTGCAACAGCTACACTTATGAAATTCGCGAACGTCACACTGACATTTCATAAATGCATACTCGGTTATCAAGAAATCATCGTTCATGAAGATAACAGAGGTGACACATAAATTAGGACTAGATAAGAATGCTTTACAATCATTGTCAACATCTTATATTACAAGTTTCAATTTTAATATTTCAAAACTTACAACGTATTAAAAACAAAATCGTAATTCATAGGCGATTGAAACTGACAACAGAAATTTAAATAGTGTTCGTCCGTGTGAAAGAGACAGACTGAGCGATGAGGGGGGGGGGGGGGGGGGGGGGGGGGGGGGGGGGGGGTGTGAAAAATCAGCTGATACAATAAATAACATATGAAACAACGAATAACCAACAGATTTTTGACACACGGCTTATAGGATGATTGTTAAATCTTTCGTTTAAAAACTTTTTTTCTCTCAATTTTTCCTCTCAAACTCACCTCCTCTCCTCTTCATTTCTCACACATCTTAACAATTATCCTTATAAATATAAATAGCAAAATATTTATAGTTTTCCCAAAATATCATTATTAAAGACTTAGGAGAATGACACGATTATTTTATTTTTTTTTTTTTTTTTTTTTTTTTTTTTTTTTTTTTTTTAAAGACCCTTTCCTTTTCTTTCCTTGGCATATGCCAGCACAGAATTAAAACACTACGACTACTATATAATCATCAATCGTATCTTCTTAAGACCGTCCTTATTTCATGAACTAATCAGCTAAACATAATGTTGCGTGGGTAAAACTGCCGAATATAGCGTGACAAATCGCATCGACGCGTGGCATTTAAAATTCCTCGAGCTTTTAAAAGCGAAAATTTGAGAAATATGTTGTTAGTGCATCGCCGATTAGTTGCAGCACTCGACGAGGATGATTAATTAGCCGTTAGCCCGAGAAGCATATCGCGTTTATTAGGTATAACGCCAGATGGCGTCTCCTCCATACTGCCGTTTAAGCGCAATGAGGCATGAGTGCGTGGGAGTCGCGGGGGAAGATTTCGGGGACGGGTCAGTTTCGTCGTTATGTCGCGGGTCTCGTTTTTGTTTATTTTTATTGCTAAGAGGTGAGCGCATCCGTAGGCGGGGAATCGCGCCGAACAGACACGCGTGCGATGGCGTCGATGCCGGTTAGGTGCCGGCTATTATAAATCGGCTTTTAAAGTCTCGGTATTTTGGCAAATGATTTTCTTTGTTGTTTTTTCTCTTTTGTTTTTTGTTTTATGGGAAAATGAACGAGTGGCATAGTAACCGGTACCATCGTCAAATTTTCCAATACTAACCAACTTTGGCACTGTGGCACTCTGACACACGAGCATTCAAAACTGTATAAATTAACGTTTATAAGTGAATCATTCTCGTAGAGGTGACACTATTATCTATCAATAGCTCAATGATACAATGATACCAATGGCTATACAGGAGTGTGTTAAAATTTATAGCTAAGCCGGTTTTGATCACCTTCATATAAGCGATGCGACTTTATGTGCGTAGGAGAAAAATTTTGCAATAGCCGCCGTATTCAAATTGATGAAGTTTTTTGCATTCTTGGTAGAAGAGATGTTTGGATAGATTCGAGGAACGAGACCATTCACCTTTTTCGGGCTTATTCCTCGGAAATGTATTTTAATTCTGGCTTTATATCCACGTAGTTGCCGAGGATGGTGGCCACTGACAATGACTCGCATAAACGTTAAATGATGATTCAGTCGACTTGGCACAGCAGAAAAGGGAGTGGAATGTTTTCATACGTTACTCGGCAATAAATATTAATTACATTAATTTGTCGACCTTCCTTACTTTATGCCTGACAATCGCAAGTTCCCATAAAATCACTCAGTTTATTATTACTTTAATGTTGATCTAATTTCGGCAAGTTAAAAAATGACTCCGGGACTAACTAGCGATATCATGTCGATCTGTAATGTATACGTATATCATAAGGTATATTTATATATCATAAGATATATATATATATATATATATATATAATATATCATAAGGTACAACCTTATGATTACTGTATTATTAAATGTCTAAATCATATGTTTGATTTCTTATTATTTCTTGACATCTCTTTAGCTACTGAATCCGGCAAATGTAATTATTATTGTGATTTCTAAATTATTACTTTTATATAGTAGATCGCAATAATATATGTACATATGCATATTTGAATTCAATCTATTGATTACAATAAAAGATTTAATGAGTGACATTAATTTAATAATATAATATCTTTCAAATATTCCTATATGGGGTTTGTATTTATAATAATTTATTATTGTATCGATCATCATATATATTAAAAAATCTACTGTTAATTTTTCTTTTAAGGATTTCTACTTTATATTGGCATTATTTGACATTTTATTTTTCAAAAAGAATCATTGGAAAATAAAAATGAAAAGTATTTATTGCTTGTTTGGAATTTGACAAATATTTTATTGAAATTTGATTTATTAATAATCTTGAAATTATGTCTTATATTTCTATTTCTAATGCATAAATGCAGACTGTTATTTAAAGTTTTCGAGAGTTTTTTTTTTCTTTCTAAAATCTCAGGTTCATTTTAATTCAGTAATATAATTTGATTTATTCAACTTTTTATCGATATTATTTCTTATATTCATCTCATCGGACATTCTATTTTATAATTTATATTTTTCTTTATAATTCAAGAATTCTATAAATTAGCTGTTATTTTTTTATTTATTTTTATTTTTCATTTCTATTTATTGTAATTTCACAGAAAACCACCTTTGAATATGAGTTCATTGACTTTTCTGAATTATTTAATTTAATTGAAAAATATTTCTTTATTATCAGTACAATCGTCATCGTTGTTTATTGACACAAAATCTTAATGCATTTATTTAGTTTTAACATTTTAGATTTTTCTATTATTATAATGTTAATATTCTCGAGCGTAGATTTTATCTGTAGTATCATTTATAAATGTATAATTATTTGTTTCTTTTTCAAAATTGACTGAATTTGTTCAGCAGAAAAGTACGTACGTATATTAAAATTGCACATATTCAATAGAAAATGAAAAAATTATTCGTTTCGATAATTTCTTATAAGATAGAGACGAATCGATTCAATTACTTCACACTAATAATGAAAGTTTAATTTAATTAATGTGACATGTTTCTTTAATTATATACGAATATTTTTTTAATCTTATAATTTTTCACAGATTCCATATTAAATTATTAATCCATCATTGGATTCATAGAACCATAGAAAATTTCATTAAAGTTAATTAATGTTGTTGCCTTAAAGATCGAGTGTTTGAAAATATTTTTTGTTTGTTCAAGAAAAATATGACTACAACGCAGAGTTAATCATATACTAAATCTTTGTAAATATATATAGTGAATATGAATTGCAAATCAAAATTGAATCAGAGTCTTAGTAGCACAATTTAATGATTCAATAAATATTTTAATTATCCTAATTAACTTTATATCGAATAGTAGATATTATAAAAGTAATTAATAATTATTACATCATTATTAAAATAATTTTTTTTTATGCATTTCAATCATTATGTGACTTTATATTTGGACTTTGGATAGTCAATTGTGATATTATTATAACGCATCTGTTATTTAGTATTGTCAAATTTATTTTATAAACTAATATTTTTATATGCAGAACCAATATACTTATTATAATACTCATTAATTTTCACTAAATTTGAAATGATTACGTCAATTTATTTAATGAGAAACTCATTATTAAAATTTATATAAATCAACATGTGCACAACGTAGAAGCGTAATTATTATTTTCTTTAAAAAAAAAAAAAAAAAAAACAACAACAACAACAAAACATTAATGTGTTCTTATTCATGGTAAATAATATTATTGTGTATTAGAACTATTTTATTTTTAACTTAGCTAATTTCATATAAAATATATAAAATAGGAACGCGCACGCAAATACGGACATATATATATATATATATATATGTATACTATAAAATTAGAACTAACTACCCCCCCCCCCATACTGGTCTGGGTGCATGTGTGTATATGTTTAAATGTTTATTAATTTATACGAAATTTAAACGAGATTTGAAAATAAATAAATATTTTGTTAATATAATATTTTAATAAATAAATTATTTCAAACAAAAACTAGGAAGTAAATTCCTACCGGAAGAAATGCACGTAAATAAATTATTTATGAGACATACGTATATTTATCGGATTCGCTGAAACTGTCCTCTTTCGCAAATTAATTTCTTTTTATTTCGAAAAAATACACAGTTATAGGCTTTACAATTAAATAAGCAAAGATCACAGTAATGACAATTGAACATACGAGGTACAGACGAATATGATTACTCACGTAAAAATTCATTTATGAGAATTAATTTCTTAACATTATATTAGCGTGTAATGATTTAAATATATATGTAATAATATTATTTATTTAAAATTTGAAATGAAATTATTATGAAAATAAAGAAGATCAAATTGTTAAGTAATGAGTTCAAATATGCAGAATTATAATTATAAAGACATATATTTTTTTAATATTTTACATATTTCTATACTATAAAATATCACATTTCTGATTCATTTGACATCTGATGCATTTGAAATCTTATAAAAAGTAACGTACTTCTTGGGTATTAATTAATTGCATTTGTCACATTATAAACAGAATATTTTATGTTAATGTGCACGATAATACATAACCATCAAAAAAATATTTAACCGATGATATGGATTCCTTATTATTATTTATCGACCGATGTGTTTTTACAATTTGTGAAATTATTATTACCATATAATTTGTAAAATATATTAACTATAATTACAATACATTTATAGATGAGATTGTTAAATATATATATATATATAGAGAGAGAGTGAGAGAGAGAGAGATTTTTTCGAATCGTAAATTATTATCGAAGAATTATTAAAAATTCAGATTTGTTCCTCATAAATGTATATTTGTGTGGTATAATTATATCTAAAGTTTCATATCATCGATAATACAAATATAATAGAAATAAAAAAACTGCAAGTATTATTATATATGTATATATATATATATATATACACATATGTTTTTTTTTAATAAATTAATGACAACGATAAATAAACGTATAATTTAACGATAGTAATAAAAATTGAGTAAATCCATATAATGAAAATAATTATTCAAAAATTCTTTTATTAATTTATTCATTTTATTTGTTTATACATTTTTGATATTTAATTAAAGGTGACTTTTTACCGTAAACTATTTGATGAAATTCGTTTAAATGTTTTATAATTCGTGGTTATCAAAAAAAAAAGAATATTTGTCACTGCAAATTTTGGAGAATTTTCTTTACAATTCAACATTACTAAACATACATTGCAATCAAATATGAAATTTGATATCCATTGGCGCTGATTTTATTATATCGTGCAAAAATGATTAATGGAAGTTACAATAAGACAGCTTCAATTAAAATATGCATAATTGCCTTTTTCTATCTTATTTTTATGTCCATTTTATGTTTCATTTGCATTTTATCGTAACACTTTTAATGCAGTTTATAATATTCTATATATAGGAACGCACTTTTATTATTACTGTCTCATTATAATATAAATCAATTTGCAGATGCCCGAAAGACGAGGAAAAGTAAAGGCCGTGTAAATAAAGCAAATGAAAAGAATACCTTCCTTCTTACAAAAAAAAAAATAAAAAAAAAATAAAAAAATAAAAAAAAAAATTTCATGCAATTATCCTTTACGGGAGTGCAACGTGAGAACCGTAGAGTAAGAAAACCGGCAATTGACGGGATTTTATCCGTCGAAATGGACAATAATGTAATTCACTTAGGAGGAGTACAACATTGAATACAGAGTCCCAGAATCAAGGACATCAAGGGGCGTCGTGAAACCGCGCATCTTACACATCTTACACACACCCACTCGTGCTCGCGCGTCTCTGCACCTGCATCCGAACGTTCATCCCCCTCCCCCTAACAACAGGTAGGCTCAGGCACGCAAGCGTGTAACGTGGTTGCGGTGACGTGCAAGCTCCTGTTGCACGACTTTATATTCGAGCCTTGCACTCGTCGTCCGCAAGTTCGAGCGATAACATCGTTCGCCAGGCGCATTCCCAGGTAAAAAGCACAAGTTGCACGGCTTTCTCTCTCTCTCTCTCTCTCTCTCTCTCTCTCTATCTCTCTCTCTCTCTAATGTATAATGCTCGCGTGAACTTCGTAAAGAGCTCGAAAGTTTTTTTTATTCTTTTTTTTTCTTTATATCATTACACCCTTTTCGTCCACGCTCATGCAAAGTGATATACGATAATTAATACGTTCTTTTATTTTATTTTATTTTATTTTTTTATTTGATGGCGTACGAACATGTCGAAATGCATATGGTATTTGTATTGTATTTGGCGCGATATTTAATTATTAAATATTACCAAATGATTGTTTTTCTTGTTATTGTATATGCGACCTCAATTACACATACGTTGAATTGTGCAAATTGTAAAGTTTTGGGACTTACATTAAAATTAACAAATTCTTTTACAATTAAGAACAATTAAAAATATGCTTCAATTTAACCGTCTCGTATAAAAAGTATATGTAATTATAAAATAGTTAAATGGATAAACGGTGTTAACTAATTCGATAAACAATCTTCCATATCGATGGATACTTTTAATCGTCATTATATCGATTCATTACAATATATATATATATATATATATATATATATATATATATAGAGCAATGAATCGATAAATTTGTTTTTATATTAAAGAACTTTTTTTATTAAATTAAAGTGTAAATACAAATTAGAGATCGATATGTAGATATCAAGATAGATATTTAGAGATATTTATTTTACAAATTTAGAGCTTATTTATTAACTATTTTCCTATTTTTCATGGAGAAGTACGCAATATAGGCAAATATGAACGATATAAAATCAATTCTCGTGTTGTATTTGGTATATACGCTGTTGATTGATGTTTCGCCAATATTTTTTGAATCACGTCCTGACTTGTTTGCGCGTGAGAGATACGCGAGGAGTCGAAATAAGACGACAGAGAGATCTTTTGATTCCATAGAAGGCCTAAAATCTCTGGATTTTGTAAGTATATTTTATGGTTCTTTTACAACATAGAACGGAACTACAATTGTATTAGTACATTTTTTTAAGTATATTGAGTTATATTGTCGAGCGGTATTATGGATAACAAACTATTGAATGAAAATTTTACATGATTGTTGTTAGAATAGTAATGTTAATAAAATCATTGTTATTAGTTTATGAAAAAGAAATAAAGGTACGGAATAAACATATCAACGAATTACCGATTTTCGTTTGAGCATAGATTACATTTTTTTTTTATTTCACCTCATTTTTGTTAATTAATTAAGTTTATTAATTCGGCCATTGAGTTTTGTCTATCGAATTGTATTATTATTGACTTAAAAATATTTGTTTCATTTGTTATGATTAATAAATAACATTTTCTATTTTCTTTGCTCATATTTTACGAAACATTGTTCCTATTATAGAGTCAGAATACGCAAATTAATTAAGCAATTTTTACATTCGATAATAAAATACTTGATATAATTATTATTGTATAAAGTATTTTTTGTTGTTGTTATTCTGCGGTACAACTAATAATTTTGTGTGTGAAATAAAAAATTAATTTAGCAATTCGGCATTTCATAGATAAAAAAACTCATATCGATTGTAGTATATATAATATCGAATTCTGTAAAAAATAAAATACTTGATATAATGTTTTGAATATTTATGCAAATGTAAATATCATATTGGATTCATATCTTATGGAATTTGAAATAAATCTGTTGCCTTTAATAAAACAAATTATCTCTCTTTATTTTTCATCCAATATGAAGATAAGCAACGCGAACTATTTTAAACAATAAAAGATATAACATAATATGTCATTAGTAATTTCAATTTTAAATTGATAATTATTGAGAATAAACCTTCCAAGCAATTATTAAATGCCGTAATTATCTCGATAACTTTGTAATAGTAAAACAAGCTTAAAAGTCTTTTTACATATGTTTCATATATTCTTGTGTACACTTGATTATAAATAATATTCGTATGTTTCTTATGGAAAAGTTAATTATATATGATTGATTATAGTTACATGTAAAAATTTATAATAATGTATAGCACACGAATTGTCATGCTACACAGAATTTAATCTATCGAAGCTGTAAAATCACATTTTCTATTTTCCTCCATTTATTTATATGTTTTATTGAGATCTGTACATATGATATTTTTATGTCATTCGATAATGAATTAAAATATTGTATAGACTGTGTTTTAAAAAGCAGTTAATGTTTTATTACACGGTTTATTTGCGTATTATTTGGATAAATTAAAATTTGTATCGAAGGAGATCAATAAATACGAGTATTTTTAATAAATTAATTCTGTACTATAAATTGATCGTTACAATGAAATTCAATTATTTGTAAAAACATTTTTTAAAAAATGTATCAGCAAATTTCATTTATATCTTTCGTAAATACGAAAAGTGCTTCGTACTACTTGGGATTTTATCAAATTAAGCATCTATTTTTAACGTTATTTTATAAAATAAAGAATAATTTTAAAAGTTAAAAACGTCAAAGTATAGCGGGTTAAAAGTTTAAAAATTTTAACAATTTAATCAAACATAATTTAATTCAAGCTCTAATTAAATTGAACCAACATAATTTTACATATTTTGTAGCTTCGTCCTTATTTAACACGAATTGAGATCAAAAAACAAAAAAAAAAAAAAACCAAAAAAAAAAATACATATAGAGAGTTGAATCGAATCCAAATTAATAGTTTAAAAAAACCATGAAAATATATGTGATATAAGATATGTTTACATAGATGTTCGGTAATTTACGTAGATCGTTTACATAATATGAATAATTAACAAATGTAATTAGAATGGATAAAGTTGAAATTATATATGGTTTCATCCGTATAAAGTATTTGTTTTATAAGTACATTTTTATTATTTGAGTCTTACATTATATAAAACATCCTTAAGTACTCGAATGAGATATAATTTATAAATTATATGAAATTGCAAAGTCATCTTTATAAAGTAATATTAAAATATTTTACTATCAATTTTAGACAATGTAATTAATATTAAACTGTAAATTTATGTTTTTTGTTTACTTTACATTCATCTTAACAATAATTTTGAATAATTAAACGCAAATGCCTAATATAAAAATTTCTCATTCTTATGAATTATTATAAAAAGGTGGCACTTGTCAATCGATTTGGATATCCAGCCGAAGAACATCTTGTGACAACAATTGATGGATATAAGTTACGCATTCACAGAATACCGGGAAGTCCTTCAATTCCTAAGGCAGCGAAAAAACCAATTGCCTTATTTCAACATGGTATATTCGCATCCTCGGATTTATGGATCCTTTCTGGCCCGACCAAGGATTTGGGTAAACGTGATTTGAAAGCATACTTACTTTAATCTATAATTTTATGATATTTGTATACATACTTTCACCTAAAACTTTAAGTTAGTTTTATAAAAATTTTAATGTCAAGGTATTGAATTCCAATAAAATTTGATCGATTAAATTTTCCCGGTCTAATAATTTAAATGGATGTTTTTATTTTTGTCAACATTACATTTATATTCACATAACTTATTACGCAAAGGTGTAGAGATTACAACTATAAATGTCAATATAAATCACATGATAAATCACGATTAATTTTCTCACATTTAATGTCAAGGTTAATTTCAATTTAGTGCCTTCTTTACTCACAACATGAAATTACATTATGTTGATTCAGTACATTTGTATTTAATAAGTAATTTTCACCCATTTTTCACTCATTTTACAACCTAATTTTATGTTTAACTTTTTATAAATTAGATATATTTATATAAATATTATTTCACTTTATTTCATCGTGGGTAATATTAAATGCATAATAGTACTGTGGCAAAACTGCAATCATAATCTATCGTTAGATTTAAATAAAGTTAACAAAGCAGAATTAATTTGGTAATTACTATATTATATTATATAGTGGTTTAGTATCTTAAGATTTCAAATATAAATTAACACGAGTTTTGCAAAAATTCATTGATGTAAACTGATAAATTATAAAATTAAATCTATAACTAATATTCAATTAAAAGCACCTCACGGTCGCCATCACACGCACACACCCCCACAAACATATATATATATATATATATATATATATATATATATATATATCTAGTTTATTAATAATAATACAATATGAAGTATTCTAAATTAAAAATAAAAGTTCATTATAATATTTTGCGAACGGTAGTTTCAATTTTTTTTTATATTTATTTATCTATTAAGTTTATATATCACTCTTATATATAACTCTATTCTATTATTTTTGAAGGATTATTTTGAAGAATATAATTAATTATAAGTGCCTATATATATATTTTTATTAATATTAGTTTACAATCAAATTTTAAAATATAATAGATTAATCGATCAATGTTTCTTATTTAATATTATTTTATAATTTTTTGTATGATTTTTTATATTATGTTTTTTTTTTCTTCTAATCTTATATTGTTTTAAAATACTTTAAGTCATTAAATAAACTCGATTTTCTCATTTAAAATGCGGAAAATATAAATTAGTAAATATAAATAAAATATAAATAAAATTAGTAACATTTTTATTGCCACTTAATTCGTTACACGAAATCTGTTTTCATTCTTATTAATTTATTGCATTGGTGAAAACAATAATAACCAATAATAGCCTATTTTTATTTTATCATTAATTTTTTTTTTTTTGTATAAATGTATAAATGCAATATTTCTGATAATACAGATTGAAACGGGATTAAAAAATAAACGTTATATTTTAAATTTTAATTAGGACGAATATCGAATATTTTAAATAAAACTCGATTCCATTCGAATGTTATTCATGAGTTTAATGGAGCTAATGTTAAATTAAATATTTGCCCCCGAAAATGAAATTAAATTTAAATACAAATATAATGTATTGATCGATTTGCAAAGATAATTTTCTATAATTACTTCTTAAAATTTATTGCAGGCTTAAAATTTAAAGTTCCATATAAGTAAAATAACAAAAATTAAACCTGAATTTAAAACCGAACATTTTCATAATCCTACGGATATTATCGATTTACTCTCGTTAAAGTAAGTATGTACTTATTAGTCCGAAATTCTTTGAATTTCAAAAAATTCAAATTCTATGACTATTGATATTAATAATTTCTTGTCTTGCCAATTATCGAGTCACCGTGTACACAGATGATACGTTTACCTTAAAAAGATGAAATTTGAAGAAATAAGATAAATTTGTTCTAAACTTTGGCACATTCATATAATTTTTATGCAAACTCAGTTAGAGTCTATTGAGTTTACATCGAATTAGCGGCTTTTTTTCTCTTAATGTTTGCATCGTTAACATCGAAGTACATTTTGTGAGATAAAATCAACTTGCATGCGCTGAGTATTCACTTCATATGCGGTTTAGCCTGTTGGTCAAGGTGAGCCGGTCGTTTACGCACAGCAAAAAAGAAAAACAAATAAAACACAATAAACGAACTTGACGAATAATATTTGCAAGTTGGGTTGATATTTAATTAGAACTATGTACCATTGTGCAAGAGCGTAATGTATTTTCAAACCCATTATTAGGATTATTTATTTATACGAATTATACGATTATTAATACGAATGATAATTTTAACAAAATGTAACATCTAAAGCACATTAAGCATTTGCATACTTCTATGTCTTATTATTTCAATTTATAATTGTGATATAAAACTAATATTTCTTACATTCATTATTAATAATACCATTTGCAAATAGTTTTATATCTATGTAATAACTCGTTTACTACTTGCAGTACTTAACACGGTAATTGAAAAATTATTACTTTGAATTTCACTGGGAGAGAATAGCGCCGTGTTTAGAGTTATTAGAATTTTTTTTCTTTTTTTTTTTTTTTTTTTTCTAATCATTTCTTTAACGGACTCAAGGGAGCATAATGTTTTTTTAATGAATTTAAAATATAAGATTACTACTAAATATATATATTTCTATAAATACCAATACAAATTTAAATAGAATTATAATTTAATAAAATATACGAATAATATTAATGAGTGTCAATACCCCGGTAAACAATTATCTGCATTACCAATACTAATATACTATATTAATATGAGAAATAATATACTTACTGTTTGTTAGTATGTATTTGTTAATATATAATAATATCTTCGAATAGATAAGTTTGGGGAAATAAAAAATTGAATACATAAAATAATATTATGATATAAAAAAATAACAGGATCTACAGAGCTTTAAATTAAAAAAATGTTAAATTTCTATGCATGTCTGCGTTTTTTTCTTAATTAAATCGTAAAACGAATTATTTTACATATAGAAAAAATCACTTCATTATTTCTATGTCTAAATTATGTCAATAAAATCATGTAAAGACTTTGAAATTTATATTTGTCTGTTTTTCGAATTAATTGAAAAACATTTGGGATTTGGATATTTTTCTTCTTCACTCCTAAATTATTTGAATAAATAATTTGTATTTAAATAGTTTATATGATATTCTTTATAATACTAACAATATTTACCCAAACAGGTTAGATTAGGCATTCACGTTGTAAAAATAAATTTTTAGCGTCCTGACGAGGAAGTCTTTTAGAAAGAACGATTGTATAAGTTTTCATGATTATTTGATAAAATTTGGTTCTTAAACATTGTAGGATATTAATAGTGATGATGATATATATATATATATATATCACTATCATCACTATCATCATATGATGATATATTAATAATGATATTGGCTAACTGCACAGCAATGACAAATATTTTATAAACAAAATACATTCCAATAAATATAATAATAAAACAAATCGTTTCTAAGTTCAACTTTGAACAATTTTTGTGTTTATGTTCTAGCGTACTTATTGGCTGATGCCGGATATGACGTGTGGTTGAGCAATGCACGCGGTAACACTTATTCCCGTTCGCACACAACGTTGTCTCCGAACCGTGATCAGCAATTTTGGCAATTCAGGTGATTTAGTTCAGTTTGTAAATATTAGTTTATTAAGACGAAAGACTGTTTATGCAGGCAATAACAAATGCAAGCAAGGAATTTGTAAGCGACTTATTGTTTAACGATAGAGTGGGAAATGAAATTGTCCATTTGGTTAGTATTATGCACGAGGAGTGCACGTTAACTTCCAATGATTATATTTTCTATTTACTTTATGCTGAGTTTAGTATTGTGAGTTTTAGATACGAAAAACATTATTAAATACATTAGAAATTAAATAAGGGGTTCTGGAAATGTGTTTTTGTTATATGATGGATATTAAGTTATTTCCGAAATAACAGTTGTAGCAAATCTACGTGCGAATTCCCAAAACAAATAAGCAATTGTTATTATTGCTATTGTTATCAGTTATTAGCTTTGGAGTGAAAAGTAACAAAAGTTGATAATAAAAGTTATAAAATACACGATCGATAAATTTGTATATTATAAAGCCAATATGTAAATAATTTTAATTGAAAAAATGTATATAAACGAATCCTTATGGTAATGCTAGAAGACGCGTTGATAATCAATTTTAATAAACAATTTGAATTCTTAGTTTTACTTATACAATTCTTCTTAAATAAACATAATAATGCATCGTGTTTAAAAATACAATTACTTTAATTAAAATTTAAATAAATTAAAAATACATTTAATGGTAATCCCAGCTCATTATTTTTGTGTTTTATGATGTGGAAATTTAATATGATAATAATTATATTGCCATAGTAAGAAATAATTTTTCAAATAGTACTAATATATTTTCAAATTTATAAATTAGATATTAGAACATAATTACGTGATGATTACAATTACTCATGTCACTACTAAGTCTGTCATTTTTTTAAAGCTTAAATTAAAATACATACAATGATAAATAATTACTATCAAGATATGTTTGTATGACATTTGTAAAGAGTGAAGTTGAATCCGAATTTTTAAGTGAAATTTTTAATTTAAATATTGACGTAGCCAAGAACATAAAATTTATACATTAAAATAGTTTCAACTTTTTAACAACTACACATTGATTTTACAAAACAAATTATTATAATAGAATGACAAGGTTACTAGTATTACGTAATTTTATTAAGTTAATTAGTGACTAATAATCAAGTGATAATCATCAATCCATATTTTTTATACCTCTTTGATAATGAATTATACGAATGTATAATTTTATGTATAATATACGAATGTATAATGATATTTTTATTGCAAAAATATGTATTATTATTCACGTAGAAAAAGTTTCTATGTTGTATAATAACTTTGAATATTTTCAAATTAAAATAGCATGAAAATTAATCAATGCAGAGATCATAACATTTTTAATATATTCCTTTGACTAGTAATTGGATTTGAACGAGAACGAAAAATTTATATGAAATATAATATGATGTGATATTAATATAATCAATAATGTTTTTAAGTTTAATGTTTATATATATATATATATATATATATATATATGTATGATAAACAATATGGAAAGAGCGATTTAAATATTTAATTGTTACATTATAAACTAGCTTCCACGAGATAGCAGTATTTGATATGACAGCTGTCATCGACTATATTCTACAATTAACGGATCAACAATCAATTGTTTATATTGGCCATTCGATGGGTACAACTATTAGCTATGTATTGCTGTCTACGAAACCCGAATACAACAAAAAACTGAAATTAATAATCAGTTTGTCACCGGTAGTCTACTGGCATACGCCACACTCACCTATGGTGAAGTTCGTCAAGAAGAATTTTGAGGCATTTAAAGTGACGTAATACTCATTATTGAGATTAACTTGTCTTGCATGAGGTTTATTGTTATTTTCTATTTTTTTTTCTTACATATTAGAAAATTGGCTAGTTGAATGTATTGTGATAGCGTCTTAGTAAATTAGCAGCAGTTGTATAGCTTCAGTTGAAATAAAATATTTAGTTTGAATGTGAAAATTGAAGAAAACTTTCGTATGCTCTATTAATATATTAAATTGTTGTAGTTAAATGAGGATCGGTAAGCTTTAATTAACAATATGTAAAAAAAAAAAATTTTTTGTTTTTTCTTTTATACCATCTATTTGTGTAATATGTTAATCTTAAAATTATTATCGATTTTTTTAAGAAATAATTAATTCTTGTAATTAATATAATATACGATTCCTACTATTTTAAATAAGGGAATGCTGTAACAATATGTTGATTAACTTTCATCTATATTAGTTAAATTTTTTTTGGAAATTCTTCGTCTTTATGTACTTTTTTTTTTTTTTTTTTTTTTTTTTTTTTTTTTTTTTAGTTTAAATTATCTAATACTGTAATAAGATATTTTTCAAAGCCATATAATCCATGAGCGGCAAATATAATATTAGTAAATATAATAGTATAGCGTATGTTAAACAATTAAAAAATTATATCGAGCAATTACATTACATTTGCCATCACATTTTATCATAATGATATACAATAAATTTATATCAACTAATTATATTCAAACTAGTATTATTTAGATTATTAGAAAAATAAAAGTAACATCAAACTATTATATTAAAATAGAACATAAATTTGATTTTTAAGGTCTATATCATTTGATTTTCAGAATTTCTATATTAGTTCCGGTACTTACGAAGTCTTTCCTTTAACGAAAGCAAACATAAAAGTTTTGTACTCATTTTGCAGCAATGAAAGTATTTTACAACAATATTGTATAAAACTTATATATTATTTGTTTGGTTACAATCCTTCTCAATTTATTACAGTAAGTGTTACATACCGAATTATGTTTATGATGCAATATATTATGCCTTGTTCTTCTAAGAAATTTTTATAAAATTTTTGTTTCCAGTCTAAATTGCCGACTCTAGTCTCATATTTTCCTTCAGGATCTTCGATTCAAACGTTAACGCATTTTTACCAAAATTTGATATCAGGTATATTATAAATTTAAATATTATAAAAAAATTTATATCCTAATATTACATTGTAATTTTAATGTCAATTGATTGGGTCGAACACAATGAACAAAAATAATGTACCTTGACAAAATTCCATTTTGTCTACATATTTGTATATATATATATGTTGTAAATATTATTATTATTATTATTATTATTAATGACAAATATATTGAATCTTGGATAATTTTGAAATACAAGATTTATACATATATTCCGAAATTAATCATTATTTATTTTAAAAACTCTATAACAAGATAAATATATATATATATATATGATTAATAAATATAATAAATTTAATTAGCATGAATAAATGAATTTTGCAATTTATAATAAAAATAAAAGCTATTCGTCTATATGTTTAAATATTCAAATTTTTAATTGTCTTTCTTCATAAAAAACAAAAGAAAGAACAAATTTATTTATACGATGCATGCATAGCTTGAATTTTACAGCCTTACAGTAGGCAACCGTATATACGTGTTTGCTAACGTTGCTATGTCGATGTTGGGGCCCCACGAGTAACAAACTTCATTCAACATACTTTTCCATTAAGTGTTCTCATACTTATTGCGTTTATTTACATATATTTATTTAAACGTAGTCTTGAATCATAATTAACACAATGGGTAAATCGATTTTTATTACACACGGATAGAAACTTAAATTAATTTTTGTTTTAATTTTTTATTTGGTTTATAACGGAAAATTCATATTTTCCAATGGTGTGGTATGCTTGGCAAAAACAAAAAAATTATTTTTCATAATCTAAGAATTACTAATTAATACGGATCTGTGATTCTTTTTCTTGTCTTTGCTTCTAAAAACTTGAATTTCTTTCTACTTTACAAGATTTATTTATTTATGTATATTTCAATAATGTGATATGAGATGTGATGTAATATATTTTAAATGCATTATCATTTATCGAATCATATCGAATTGTAAATATTACTTGTTATAATATAAATTTAGCAGGATTTACAAATATAATTATAAATATTATCTTTAAGATTTTTTTATTAAAATTTTATTAATTTTACACTTACTCGATTGTTATTCAGAAATATCCTAAAGTTTTAAATTCGGCAATAGTTCATCCTTTTGTCCAATCTTCATCATTATCATCATTAAGATATTTCCGTTAATTAGTTCATTTACATCGATTATCTGGATGGATATTTTAAACTTCGTATTGACAATATGCATTGACAGAGGTCCATCTCGGTGAAGATCGGATATTTAAGATTGTCGGATGCTGCTCGAAGGATTTAAGATATTTTTAGAGGCGCGAAAGGATATGTCATTTATAATGTTTTTTATCGTTGTGTTACACATAAGATTTTCGCCTACAATGATCACCAGCTTCTGGGTCACAATTTTGAATGTCAATCGCCACGGGTATCTGCTTGCTTCTTCTTACAGTCTCGTTCGGCATTGCTGGCTAATAAATCTTGATGGACTGATTCATCCGTTTTCGACTTTTTTTGATCTTGAGTGGTTAACGGGGCTGTATTCTACTCGCAATTTCTAGCCATTGGATGATAGAGTTGCAAGCACTTTTGAAACTCCATGATCATTTTCGTTCGCTAATAAGTAGGACGCGCTTTGTGGCCAAAAATTGCTTCTTGGCATTCCTTTCTAACAATAATAATAACAAAAAAAAGCATCTTAAGTCACAATGGCACGCTGCACTAATGGTAATAATAAATTCTTAAAAGCACTCGCAATACTCGCCATTTATCATATTTTAATTATTTAATTACTTTTTTTAGATTCTTTTAAAATGTTTGACTATGGAATTATACAGAATTTTGCAGTGTATAAGCAGAGGGAACCACCGCATTATAATTTGAGTAATATTGTCGCACCAGTGGCTTTATTTTATGGAAAAGGAGATACATTAATTTCACCACACGTAGGCGGAATTTACAATACATATTACAAATATTATCGACAGAACATTGTTATTGTTTGCTTAATTGCTTAATTACTTTATTATTTAGAATTCCATCGATTTGTCGAAGGATTTACGAAATATTGTGACTATTGAACCAGTGAAAGATGAAATGTTCACTCATTTTGATTTCTTAATTTCACGTGATCTAAAAACTGTACTCAATGATCGAATCCTAGAAATCATTAGCGAAGTCGCTTGACATGATTATAGATCCGATGATATTGTATTATAGTATTTAATGAATTCGTTCGTCTAGGGTATTATATATATGCAACTGTTATTTGTTGATGAAGCATATTGTATACTCAATCATCATTGATATTCTGTATTTTTTTATGAAAATATAATTAGAAATTATGTAGTCTTTTAAATAGGAAATAAAATTTATTTATATTCTTTCGTAACCTTTCAACTGATGTACATTTAATAACATTGTTCTTAAAATTGAGTAGTTCTTATATGTGTTAATATTTATAATTATTATATGTATTTGACGTTTATTATAACAATTTTAAAATAGCAATATTTGCGAATGTCTAGTTACTTACGTTTACTTACGTATTTTCATTTACAGATATTAAATTAATATAAACGACAAAATACATCAAAAGTAAAAAAAAATATTTCTTTCATAAATCGTGTGAATTGTTTGATAGAATATTATATAGAAATTTTTTTAACAGACATATACATCGCATAAATAATTAGCAGTAAGAAATAAAAAGTGCATTGAACTAAAATTAATTTTACGAAATAAATACTGTTCGAGAATGTAGAAACTCCCGGCTCATTAGTCATCTGGGAAACTCGAGATAAGAGTTCCGAAAAAAAAGCGAACTCTCGACTACTCGAGGAATAAACATTCAAAACGCGCCTCGGATTAACTAAATCTAAACAATTCAGCAAAACTTCGAATATCTAAAGAAAATACAATTCATAAAGACATCTGGCGAGAACAAAGGTCCAAATGTCCAGCAAAAAGGTCATCATAAAACTAATGCTACGGGACATTTGACGCGACAAATTTATTTTTAGACAAATACCTTTTCTCATTGTATGATATATGGTTGTATGATATATTAGTTGATAATAGTTTTATATAGATGAAGACTTTAGTAATATTATGATAGTAATGATAAAAATTATTGTAAAGTTAGTCAATATAAATTGAATGGCAGAGAGAGAGAGAGAGAGAGAGAGAGAGAGAGAGAGAGAGAGAGGAGAGAGAAGAGAGAAGAGCGAAGGTGAATTTTGATATATCCATTTTCTGTGATAGGTAAATTAATTTCCTAGATAACAGTTTTCTGAGAGACATGATGACTCTCGATGGACTGATATATTCTTTTAAATGGATTTTACGTGTATTTGTTTAATATGATTCAATCTGATTTCATGGCTAACGTAAAAATACTAACTTTTAATTAATAATAAATTTCGTTTAATCATATCTAATTTTTGATGTGCCTATTTTGTTCCTTTATAGGCAAAAAATAATATGATTTAAAAGAACGACTATGCATATTTAAAGCATTCGTTTTAATTTTTAAAATGAAATCATTTATAAATTGTAACTGAATGTAAATTAGTTGTATATTATCACTAAATGAACATATGACTCGTCGTTTTAAATTCTAAGATCATTGTCTCTTTCAATTTAATCACTAAAGATTTATAAATTCTCGAGAATTAGCATGCAATTAAAAAAAAAAATTTAATAAATGAATCTGTTATATTTAACACGTAATTTTTTATGAATCGAAAACAATTTTATATAAAAATAACTATCATCAATCGTGTTATATTTTAAGAGAGAATATATGTACATTAATTGTTTATATTGAATGTTACAATGCTTAAAATTTATTAATATTCAGTAGGGATGAATAATTTATTAATTAAGTGTTTGTTAAAATAAAATATACTTTTAGCATTGTATATACTTTTACTTTTTGTGATTAAAGCTTATTTAATTATATTCTTGGAATATTCAGTACAGTTCATTTGCATAAATAAGAATATTTCATTCGGAGAAGAAGAATACCGAATACTTAACACATAATAAATTCGTATTTTCAATCATTTTATGTAATATTATCCAACATTGGAAATATAATAAATGGTATATGTAATGGTATGGTATATATAACATTGAGCTCAATGAATAATACATTAATCAATGCTTTGGGAAGTAAAGAATTTTTATGTATAATAGTCATCTTAAAATATTATAATAGTTATCTTCAATTTTTTAAAATAAATTTCTCAATTGAGCTAATAGAACCTAAATTTATATTTTAACGTGAAATACTAATTCATTACTAAAGTAAAGTAAATTTCATAGATTTTTCGTTTAATTAATAAGAAATGTTATTATTAAGAATATAAATAATTAGAACTGTATCGCTTTAAGTTTATTATATGTGTAAGATAATAAATACGAAAATTTTATTTATGAGATATTCAATCAAATTATATTAATCTGACGTTGATTGATATTATTCTGTTGCAACTAAAGTCGTTTCATCTCCTTATTTGATAGGATTTTGACATTATCTAAAGTTGAATATAAAACGTGTAAAAGTATCATTAAATTTATAACAAACTTATTTGTTATAACATTACTAGTCTTAGCGACTACATTCATAAATGGTAATATATATATATATATATATATATATATATATATTTAATAATAATTTTTAAATTAACGAAATAATTCTTTACAGTTGAATGCAAATAAAAAATAATTCATTTATACATATATCACGGTTTACTTATATATACAACCAACTGGAGTATTCTTAGTTTTTGAAAATTTTATTTCTTCTTATTATAAATGTTTTTTAAATATTAAGATTCAGAATTTAAATATTAATAACCTTCAAATTATACTAACTTATTTAAATAAAGCATATGATTTTTATGTTTTTTTTTTTTTTATGTTTAATTAACTGTAAAAAATACTGATAAAGCCGATGTAAATTATTCGTTTGTCACTTAATAAAGTACGATGTATTATTTATTCTTTTATTAGTATTCAATAAAACAGTATAATAAACTCCTCATAAAAAAAAAGAAATTTCTTTACAAATTTCCTATTTAATATAATTAAAATATTTTACGTTAAATTTAGAACATCATAAAATACAATTTAATGTGATCGATGTAGAAAAAATAAAAATATATAATCAACAGTGAATAATTTTGTGCTATTTATAATTGAATTTATTTCCCATGAATTTTTTTACATAATTTATTTGATTTAGAGATTTCATTCTACGATTTATAAATTTAATTTTTACTAATTATATTGACATGCAATAATTAACAATTATATTGCCAAGGAATAAATTCAGTAATAACAATAATTTTCTTATTTTATTAAAAATTCATTTAATATATTTTCTCAAATTCATCAATTCACTATTATATAGTTAAAAATTTGTAAATAATTGTCTTTTAAAAATTGCTATGTATTATTGTAAATTTTAGAAATTTAACATCAGTCTATTTTAATGATTTTTTTAAAAAGAATAATTTTTACTTGTGCATATCTATATATATATATATATATATATATATATATTTGTGTGTGTGAGCGCGTGTGTATTATTTACCATATTTTATGAAAATTTAAATCGTCTTTCTAAAAATAATGCAGTGAAAATAGTCTTTTACATGAAATACAAAGTTTTAGCTAATAAGTGATACTTTTAACAAATATCATGTAAAATTCAGCAGACATTTAGTAACTTTTACTTAAAATATTCGTCAAACTATTATTGAAATTTCACATAAAGAGTGTTTATAATACATGTTCATTAGCTAAGTCACAATATGTTAGTTAATGGGACATCATATAATTTACGTGACTAAGAAAATTAATTAAAATAATCTGAGCTACAATATTTATCTTTTTAGTACTTTAGTGAGGAAAATAGTCTATTTTATAAATAACACAGATGAATATATAATAAATAGTAAATTACTTGTTTACTGAAATAAATTATTAGTTAATTAGTATATATAGTTCATAGAAAACGTGTAATAAATGGTGAGGAAACGATGTCAAACTTGAAGAAGAAAGTACAAATAAGTTTTAGTAATGTGTAATATGTAATAGTTGCAGGAATTTCATTGAATGAAATGTTTTCATTTTATGTATAGCAATGAGACGTCATAGCCGTAAGTATAAATACTCGTTAAAGTATTATTATATAATAGCAGTTACAGAATAGTGTGAAATATATTTGTAATTCCATTATGTTTTAGAACATTGACATTATGATTTAAACGTGCGTGTACGTAAGTATATAATTAAATATAATTATATCTCAACATTCTCTGAAAATTCATCTTTTAATCAAATGACAAATTGATTATTAAAAAATTTCCAAAAAGATGATTGCATTTAAATTTTATTTCTTAATTGAAATTCAATATTTTAAATTAATGAAGTTTTTATTATAAATGAAATGATTATACTAAAATCTAAATTTAATAGTTAAATCGGGAAAAATCACTTTTTCTGAAAATGACTTCAGCCGAGTACGAATTAATTCCGACTTCGGTGTTCAAATATCGTATATCTCTTTTTATCTAAGAATTTAATGTCTATTTCGTTAAATTTTTAAGTATTTTGGAAAACTTATAAAATTATTTGTTCAGTTGATTTTCACTTTAAAGGTTGCACTTTTTAAAATGGAAATTTAAAATTACAATCAATCTCTTTAAAAGAGAATTTCATTTATTTCGAAGAATATTTCAAAGTATTATTTTTTGTATTATATATTCTAATGTTTAAAGATTTTAAATTATAAGCGTTAATTTACATTATTTATATTAATTTTATAGTTTTATTTAATGTTATAGTTTTTTTTTTTTTTTTTTTTTTTTTTTTTTTTTTCATTATATTTTTATTTTCACTTATGGTAAGTTACATTAATTCAACAAATTAATTGCATAAAATGTATTACTTTATATTTATAGAATAATATAATACGGTCAAAGTGTTTTCATTTAATATATTCCAATTGGTTATCGTTTTTATACAAAAGCAGGACATGCTAATTTATGTGAATTTAACATAGCTGTCATATTATTACATAAAACAAATTTATGGAAATACAATTTGCATTAAGATTCGGATTAATTATTAAAAATAATTTGAACAGAATTTATAAAAATATTTTGAAAGTATACGATTGAAAATCATATGACTTAAGCAAACATTAACATTTGATTATGTAAATTTTTAGACAATGATAAATCTTTATTTATAAATATGTACGTATTAGTATTGTAATTTTTGTAATTTCCAAAGAGGTATTGTCTGTAAGTTATAGGGTATTGAAAATAAAAAAAAAAACAAGAAAAAAAAAATAATAATAATATTCATAATATCCGTATACTATGTTTGTTTACGCGAAGAAAAAAATGGTTTCTTTAACTATGAACATAAAAATAATATGGAATAAAGTGTAATATTAGTTATTGATGCTATTTAAAGATATTTTTAGAAAAAATGAGTCATATATTATTGATGATATTTTTAACAGTCAAAGAAATTCGAAAGGTTTAACAATTGTAATTAGCGGTTGTGAAAGAATATTAAAGAATTCGTAGACATTTTAACAAATTTATCGAAATTTATCGTAATTTATCGATTGTGATATTTGCTATGAAGATAATTTTGAAAAAGAATTTGAGAAGCTGTGAATCTTTGGTAGAAGATAGGCATAGTTTATTAGAAATTGATCATAGAAATACTTAAACATTTGGAGTTTCAAATTCTCATTTAAAGTTGGCTTAATAATGCGATATTAATGTAAATTAAAACCTCTTCTTAAATCCTGCAAAAAAAAAAAAAAAAAAAAAAAAAAGAAGAAGAAAAAAAGAAAGAAAGAAAAAAAAAGAAAACTAACAATAACTCTGCTACACTCGATTCATCAATTAAGATAAACGAATATTTTTCATCGATAATGTCAAATTAGATTGTAGTTAAGTTATGATTTGACATGATTTTACTTAACATTGATAACAGAGATTGCCGTAAAAGATGAAACAGTAAACCAGCTAGGCATGGAAATTGTAAGAGAAATAAATTTATAACTATATATTTATTATTATGTATATTCGCCATGTAGACGGGCGCGCGCGCGTCTGTATGCATATACAAATATATTGTAAACACAGTAGAGAGCGAGTTAGTTTTCGAGTTGTTGAAAATTGTTGATAAAAGTCGAGCGGCAATGGAGATTTCTAATAATGCGCGTAGAGTTTATAGGTAAGAGCGAGACGGGGTATTATTTGTAAGGAGATAATGTGCGCTCGGGATCATCGAAACTCTGACAAATATCACGATGATGAGGCTATTCCAATAAAACTTACCGAGCGCCCGTAGTGTCAACCAAGCAAGTGATTATGTATGCATAGAATGCCCATTGAAAACGTACGCATGCTCGATCTACGCTCGAAATATGATGGCTGAGCGCGCGTGTGTGTTAGTGCGCGTAAGTCAACGAGCTCTTCCGCCGAGTCGAGCGCACCGGGTATCCAAAAGGAATTATGTAAATTAGACGAATGCCGATGGCCGCTGTATGCGGCAGTGCGGCGTGGGGCGCGCGAACCGCTAACTTTAAGCTCTCTCTCTCTCTCTCTCTCTCTCTCTCTCTCTCTCTCTCTCTCTCTATCCACTGTCTTTCCTTCTTCGTCTTTCGTCTCAGCTTCTTCTACGGTCAGCTCCTCCTACGTTTGTATTGTATGCGGGCGCGCGCCGGGCGGGAGGCTCCTCGCCGAGGAGAGTTTAACGAGTTGCGCTGGCGCGACGAGAACGAAAATTTTCGCGGCTCAGTTCGACTTTGACCTTCGGAAACGTCGCGATCTCTAACGCGGAGAATGATGTATGTAGGAAGGAATGTTGTTTCTTTATCGATAATGGTATATTGGATGGTTTCAAGGCTCACGCACATGCGGCATTGATAGATTCGCGGGAGTGCGGAATACATTGTCGTTTTACCATGTGACGTTGTTATTGAAATGATAATCGAGCGAGCGTGTGGAGCGCTCACCGTCACTAGCTTTCCAATCGACGAGTTCGCTCAAATTTCCCGCCACTCTAATGCCCGTTTTGATTAATGGACCAGCCGATGCGAGTGTGCACTTGGGATCGCTAATGCAATTGGCATTTTGCGTAGTTTCGCGGGCGCTCGTCATAACACTCGAATGCCTCGAATAAACGGCCCTGGTGGTTTGAATTAACGGAGAGGCAGTCGGCAGCAAGTCGCTGGAGGTATGGAGAGACGATCGTTCGCGTAATATCCGGCTATGATGCTCGAAGGCGGGTTGGTTGAGCCACGCGAGCCATATTTGCCCACATCGGGACTGTCAAATATTATTACTGCGCGGCCAGCCGAAGAAACACGGAATCGAGCCAAAATCCGCGCGCTAGCCAATTACGTCGAAAGATCTGTGCAGCTGAAGGATAATTGTCATTATCGGCGATTATTTCCCATTCCTAGGACACTGTCGAGTGTTGCGAGCCGGCTATTGGGGTAGAGGGAGAAAAATAGGGAACATCGAGGATGATGTTCGGTCTTGCTGAATAAATAAGGATAGGAGGCCGGAGGTTGAGGCGCGAGCGAAGAGAGGAGCCCACGCGACGGCAAATCGCGAATTAAAGCGAAGATTCTAAAGTGTATGGCGCAGGTACGAGGCTGACAATAACGACTGCTACCTACGCACCATTAACCTAGTTAGTCATCCCGACCCGGATTCCCGGGCGCGTTTCGCGTCGGGCGCCACTGCAGCACTGCACGACTGCTCTCGCGATCCAATCCATTGCCGGCCGACGACGTCCTTGGATATTTCACACGGAGAGCAGGCTCGAGAGCTTTGCCGGGAAAAGCGGAAGTGCGATGAGAATTCGGTCTCTCGATCCCATCCAGGATACCCGCCACGCTTACTGCGCTCTTGCACATTGTCCATTGCCTGGGCGAATTGCGTTGATTTGCGTGTCAGCAGAGCTAATGCGTCGATCGCTTATCTATAATATAAAGTACGCATAGGAAAAACTCGTTTATAGCACGAGCGCTTAAGATAAATACATTTTTCTTTTCGAGTGTTTTTATGATATTATACGACGACCTCGCGAAGGCCTATTAATGGCCAATGGGCCACGAGCGTAATAATACTCGTGAAAAAATATTGACAAAAATCTCAGCTCCGCCGCGTATTCCTAGGGATTTTGAGCGACTGTAAAGCAAAACATTACACCGAATACATTTAAATATTAATGCCCATTAAATAAAAATGTTTATAAATTACTTATAATAAAGATTTTTTTTCTTCTTCTTCTTCTTCTATTTCTTCCTCATCCACTGTGTACCATGTCGCGCTATTTTCATACAATTTCCTCGTTTTTATGTAGACGACATTTAACGAGAATCAATTCATTAGCGAATATCGTTAATTTGAAAAAAGTGCTCATCATCAAGACGGAATAATATATATATATATATATATAGAGAGAGAGAGAGAGATAGAGATATGGTACTAAATGGTGGCTTATGTAATGAATATTTTTCTACACGATACGAAGAAGAAGACGATAAAATGAAATACTCATTTACGCATACGCTTCATTTGTTAATAATATTTTACGCGGCGGATGAATAATCACTTAGCTTATAATGTGTGTGCAATGACTCTGTGATTTGGCCTTTTTTTTGTCGTTCGAGTGAATAAAAAGTTGCGTATCTCGAGTTTCCGCATTATCGTCGAGCTGATCGTCAATCGTGAAAAAAGTCCGACCAGTTATCTAAAGCGAGAAAGAAACATCGTAACAGCACAGACTCTCTTAGGCGAATACTCTCATTTACAGCCTTGTGCAACTAAACTAGCGCCTACTAAATCGAAATAACATTGAGCTATCAATTGGCAAAGCTCCCGTTTTGCAATCCGACACGCACGCGCACGGGGGACTCGGCAGCTGGGCTGCGCTTAGCCTGTGGAAATCGGAGCGCGTTGTATTGTTCGATTGTTCCGCGGCTCGGAGCATTGGCCTCCGTGGGACATCCTCCTCGTATTTTGTTAGTCTTAGCTTCGACTCTCTGCCTCGCTTCGGCCGGCTTTAATTGTCGCGGTATATTGCATTATTAGTCGCCGGCACTCGGGCTCGCCTTACTCGATCGATCGACTCTCGGCTTAGCGATTATTTCTTATCCACGAGCAACGACGTAGCCAAGAAAAATTTGGCCGCGCGCGCTGCCATGTGAGTTAGGAGCGTCAGAAAATGCGGCAAATGAGATCAGTCGAGTCGCGAATGAAGGGACGCCGATTAGACACATCGAGCCTTGCAAAGCCCGAAGAATGACAAACGAACGAACGAACGAACGAACGAACGAACGAACGAACGAACGAAGGAACGAACAAATAAACAATAAAAACACAGAGGAGAAAAAACAAATGTCAAGTCATAAAATGATGACGGACGGAGAATCGACGTAGCCTCTCTACAAGGGCGACGGATGGTGGGAGACGGGGGGATGGGAAGAGACGAAGAGGGGGATGGGAAGAGGGGGGGGGGGGGG